>NC_036843.1:21516886-21517294 GCF_002910315.2 Salvelinus sp. IW2-2015
ATCTATCTATCTATCTATCTATCTATCTATCTATCTATCTATCTATCTATCTATCTATCTATCTATCTATCTATCTATCTATCTATCTATCTATCAATCATAAGACTGTCAGATCTGATGCCATATCATGTGACCATAACTGAAGATCTTGACAAGAGGACAAAGATACAGTGGTACATCTTTATGTTGTAGAAATATAACACACACACACACACAAAGAGGCCACATTAGATCTCCTGTGGAGGTCCTGGGGTGAAGCAGATCTCATGTGGTGGGCCTGGGGTGAAGCAGATCTCCTGTGGTGGGCCTGGGGTGAAGGAGATCTCCTGTGGTGGGCCTGGGGTGAAGCAGATCTCCTGTGGTGGGCCTGGGGTGAAGGAGATCTCCTGTGGTGGGCCTGGGGTGAAG
>NC_036843.1:21517319-21545976 GCF_002910315.2 Salvelinus sp. IW2-2015
AGTTGTTCTTTGTTCCCACCTGTTTTGTGGGATATTGTTTGTGTTAGTGTTTTAAGCACTACGGCTTTCACGTTCGTGTTATGTTGTTTTTGTAGTTTCACTGTGTAATAAAGTATGTGGAACTCAACTCACGCTGCGCCTTGGTCTTTTCCTATCGACGATCGTGACAGAATATCCCACCAAACAAGGACCAAGCAGCGTGCTATGGAGGCAAAATTGAGTTGGACATGGGAGGAGATCTTGGGGAGGATGCGAAGACCCTTCCTTGGAGGGAGTCGCCAAAGGAATCTGGAAGGACAGCGGGGTCCGCGGCCACAGAAACCCCAAGATTTTTGGGTGGGGGCACAAGGGGCGGTCGGTTGCGCAGAGGAGAGAGCCAGAGACCGTCTGGGAGTCGATAGAGGAGTTTAATGAGGGATGCCGGAGAGAGTTGTTAGCAAGGAGTATGCTGCAGCGCATGCGTTTGGAAGAGCATGTCATCAGTCCGGTGCCACCTGTGCCGGCTCCACGCACCAGGCTTCCAGTGCGCCTCCCAGCCCGGAGCGTCTTGTGCCGGCCCGTCTTGTGCCTTCCTCTGCGCCGATGCCAGTCCGGGCACAGCGTCCAGTCCTGCTCCATGGCCGGAGCCTTCCTCTGCTCCGGTGCCCAGTCCGGGCACAGCGTCCAGTCCTGCTCCATGGCCGGAGCCTTCCTCTGCTCCGGTGCCCAGTCCGGGAAAGGCATTCAGCCCGGATCCATGGCCGGATCCGTGGTCTGGGCGTGTGCTAAGACCCCGCACCGGAGCTGCCACCGACGCTAGTCACCCCACCCTAACCCTCCCCATCTGGTTTCAGGTTTTGCGGCCGGAGTCCGCGCCTTTCGGGGGGGGGGGGGGGGGGGGGTACTATCACGCCCTGACCATAGAGAGCACTCGGGGTTCTCTATGGTGCTTTAGGTCAGGGCGTGACTTGGGGGTGTTCTAGTCGTTATATTTCTATGTTGGTGTTTTAGTATGGTTCCCATTAGAGGCAGCTGATTATCGTTGTCTCTAATTGGGGATCATACTTAAGTTGTCCATTGTTCCCACCTGCGTTGTGGGATATTGTTTTTAGTTAGTGTATAAGTGTGCTCTATACTGGACGTTCGTTTATTCTTTGTTGGTTTTTTGAAGTTTCACTTTGTACTAAAGTATGTGGAACTCTACGCACGCTGCGCCTTGGTCCGCTCCTTTCGACGAACGTGACATGGACAATGTGTTACCATTTTCCCACAACTTGCGAAAGCTATTGAACCAGAAGTGGCCCAACATTACTTGTATTTTCAGCATTTGTACCCTATTAGCTTCATGGTTCTGTCATCTCGTTAACTTTAGTCCTACAGTATTTAAGAACCCATAGTGGAACAGAGTCGGACATCCACATCACCATCACCTCAGACTCACACAGGAGATCTCCTTCACCCCAGGCCACCCACAGGAGATCTCCTCACCCCAGGCCCACCACAGGAGATCTCCTTCACCCCAGGCCCACCACAGGAGATCTCCTTCACCCCAGGCCCACCACAGGAGATCTCCTTCACCTCCACCAGGCCCACCCACAGGAAATCTCCTTCACCCAGGCCCACCACAGGAGATCTGCTTCACCCCAGGCCACCACAGGAGATCTCCTTCACCCCAGGCCCACCACAGGAGATCTGCTTCACCCCAGGCCCACCACATGAGATCTGCTTCACCCCAGGACCTCCACAGGAGATCTAATGTGGCCTCTTTGTGTGTGTGTGTGTGTTATATTTCTACAACATAAAGATGTACCACTGTATCTTTGTCCTCTTGTCAAGATCTTCAGTTATGGTCACATGATATGGCATCAGATCTGACAGTCTTATGATTGATAGATAGATAGATAGATAGATAGATATGATAGATAGATAGATAAGTGATAGATAGATAGATGAGATGATAGATAGATGTAGAATGATAGTGATAGATAGATAGATAGAATAGATAGATAGATAGATAGATAGATAGATAGATAGATAGATAAAGGGTATAATACATTATGAGGCATTGCTGCATTCTCAGCTTTAATAAGAACTGAATCATACTCCTGGCTACAAGAGGGAAGTAATTTACATGGCAATACACTTCCGTAATAACTTAATATTACCTTAAAGGTCAACTGCATGATTTGCCTAATATAAACAAGTAAATAAAGACACTTTAATATGCCTGAAAGAGGAGAAGTTGCATCCTGTGTATTTCATAATTGAGTGTCTGTTTCGTAGGAGACGAGGCTAAAACTCATTTGTGTTGCTGTTCACTCTCAAGTTTTAATACTGTCGTTTCTCTCTAATCACATGTTCTATCTCATTATGCAGTATGCAAAGAGGACCCACGGAAACACTAAAGTTAACAGCAGTTCCTTTGACTCCAAAAAGCAAAACCTCGTCCTGGACAGAGAGAAGAATATTCCTCCTGCTGAAGGAGCTGGATTCACTCAGAGATCTCTAATAAGAAGGTAAGCAGAAATGACAACTTAAGTATGATCCCCAATTAGAGACAACGATAATCAGCTGCCTCTAATTGGGAACCATACTAAAACACCAACATAGAAATATAACGACTAGAACACCCCCAAGTCACGCCCTGACCTAAAGCACCATAGAGAACCCCGAGGGCTCTCTATGGTCAGGGCGTGACAGTCCACTTCAAATTACGATAAAATGTTTAAATTACATGTGGTAAGAAAAGAAAAACGGACAAACATTAGCGGCGTTTGAATAGAAATAAAACATCAAAGCGCATCCTCAACACCGTCCATGACAATATTGTTCCACTTAAAGTCCCAGTGAATTATGAGCTGGTGGAATAGCTATTTTCTGTTCTTTTGGGGAGGGGTGAGGGGGCTTCTTGAGGAAACGGGCTGGCTATCTTCCACAAGGGAATGCAGAGAAGCTGAGTGACTGGTCCTGGCAGAGAACTACATGGTGCTCTGTCAATGTTTCCGTTGAGAGCTGAGCCAGAGAGAGAGGGAGAGATGAGAGAGAGAACAGAGAAAGAAAACAGAGGCAGGGGGAGAGAGGGAAGAGAGAGAGAAAGAACAAAGAGAGAGAGAGTAACATACAGTGTATGCATCAGACAAATACTAGGGCCAGTCTGCTAGGATCTTTAGGCTAGTGATCACAAGTAACTGTTCAGTAACCAGCATGGTACAGTAACAATCAATGCTTTCAAGTCAAATTCTAATTCCCAAGCCTGATGGAAAATAAGCTACAATTATTTGATTTAAAAGTCATATTACAAGAGGTCAATTTGTGATTCTGTCAGCTTTACATAACGTCAAAGAAACCTCTTTAAAGTATGATTGCCTTATAAGCTACAAGTGTTGCATGACAAATTACCTCTCTTTACTATTATGAAATATACATTAAAGAATAAAACAGATTGATTGCTTTAGCATCAATGCAATTCAAATGGCGTCGAATTCAAAATAAACTGGTTTAAAGAGCATCAAATGTTGCATCAAATGTTTTTCTTTTTTAAAAGCATGCGTTGTGATGGATCCTGGGCCGCAGCATTGCTCCGCCAGTCTACCACTATGTCCAAAAGAAGCTACAGCTTAGCAGTGACAATTATTTTGTGAAAGGTCAGGAACAGGGAGGTCTGCCTCCTCGTTGTAGCTCTGTTGCTAGGGTCCTTCTCCCTGGATTGTTGCAGACAATTATGAGTATTCTCTTTAAGACTCACCAATGCAAACAGTACATTCAACCATGAATAATAACACCAAATGAGGTTATATAACCCCTTTGTCGCACTGCAAATATGGGACTTTTCGGGATACATTGGTCCTAAACCTGGGTTGCTTCTTGAATTCCCCCCCCCCCACACACACACAAAGATAACTGCCCATACCAAGTATAACCGTCTGTTTAAGGTAGAATTTCATTCACTGATTAAATTACATGTGGTAAGAAAAGAAAACGGACAAACATTAGCGGCGTGTGAATAGAAATAAAACATCAAAGTGCATCCTCAACACCGTCCATGACAATATTGTTCCACTTAAAGAAATCATGAGGGACGGTGTTTTTTAATCAGTGGATGGCCCTGGTCCATTTCCTATGGGAAAACCTGAGGAAGATTCTCCTTTCAAGCCAGAGCAATATCAACTCGAAAAGACTGGACGGCAAGGAGTAGATGTGTTTTATCTGGTATATAGTGGAAAAGTCAAGAAGACATATGATGAGGAGGGGCGGGGCTCTTGCTTGCAAAAAGCTATCCTTTTGGAGTTCCTCCCAGCTCGCTGCTGATATCACAGCAAAACACAACTCTGCTCGCCGTCAAATGTAATCTGCTAATAACCGTCATTAGTAGCCGTTTGCCTGGCAGGGTTTGAAGTGTTTTAGCTACAGCCCAAATGTATATTTGAGCAGAGGAGCTGAATACATTTATATATCAGTGTTTGGTGAAGGGTGAGTAAATACTCTGCTTATCTGTCATTGTCATTCCAACCAGTTTATCTAAATAGTGGCAGTGCCATATGATTGCGTACGGTCTAGGTATCGGTTATTAGATGGCAGAGTGACACCATGGCTGGAGGTGATTTACACACGTAGATAAATGTTTATGTATCGCATGGAACAGCATTTACACTAAAGCAAGCGTGTAAACAGGCAGAGTGACCCGGCCACTTGGATTTCTGCAGTCATTTACACAGGCTGCCAAATATTGAAGTGCCAGTGGACAAGAAAGGCCTATCATGTGCTATTACAACAATGTACGTACAGCCAGCCCAGTACTCGAGCACTGAAGAAAGATATCCATTCAAAAAATGTATATCTATTATCGTATGTCTTGACAGACAGGAAGACTGGAAGATGAATAATCAAATTCAAGACATCAGATACCTTATGGCTAGTCTTTGTCTGGCACCTCTGGTACAAAATTATTTGATGTTGTTCCCAAAATGGCTGCCGAGTCAGTACTGAAATAAAGTAACATAAAAACGAAAGGAACTTATTGACAATTTGGACAACTGAAAATTCCATGAAATATTTCACATAAATTCAACATTAACTCAAATGAATTAAACATGATTTAGAATCTACTGATAAAATCCATTTATATTACAGTGCATGGATGGGTTTGGTAGTGAGTCTATAGTTGAGTGTGGCCTGAGCTCAGATGCTCAATCGCACTCCACACTGCCCTTTCCCACCTGGACAAAAAGAACACCTATGTGAGAATGCTGTTCATTGACTACAGCTCAGCGTTCAACACCATAGTGCCCTCAAAGCTCATCACTAAGCTAAGGACTCTGGAACTAAACACCTCCCTCTGCAACTGGATCCTGAACTTCCTAACGGGCCACCCCCCCAGGTGGTAAGGGTAGGTAACAACACATCTGCCACGCTGATCCTCAGGGATGCGTGTTTAGTCCCCTCCTGTACTCCCTGTTCACCCACGACTGCGTGGCCAAGCAAGACTCCAACAACTTCATTAAGTTTGCTGACGACACAACAGTGGTAGGTCTGATCACCGACAAGACAGTCTATAGGGAGGAGGTCAGAGACCTGGCACTGTGGTGCCAGGACAACAACCTCTCCCTCAATGTGTGCAAGACAAAGGAACTGATTGTGGACTATAGGAAAAGGAGGGCCGAACAGGCCCCCATTAACATTGACGGGGCTGAAGTGGAGCAGGTTGAGAGTTTCAAGTTCCTTGGTGTCCACATCACCAACAAACTATCATGGTCCAAACACAGCAAGACAGTTGTGAAGAGGCGATGACAACACCTTTTCTTCCTCAAAAGACTGAAAAGATGGCATTGAGTCCTCAGATCCTCAAAAGGTTCTACAGCTGCACCATCGAGAGCATCCTGACTGGTTGCATCACCGCCTGGTATGGCAACTGCTCGCTACAGAGGGTAGTGATATGAGATAAAAGCACCTTTTTATATTAGGGGCCAAGCTTCCTGATATCCAGGACCTATATTAGGCGGTGTCAGAGGAAGGCCCAAAAAATGTCAAAGACTCCAGTCACCCAAGTCATAGACTGTTCTCTTTGCTACAGCATGGCAAGCGGTATCGGAGCGCCACGTCTAGGACCAAGCTCCTTAACAGCTTCTATCCCCAAGCCATAAGACTGCTGAACAATGAATCAAATGGCCACCGGGACTATTAGCATTGACCACCCCCTTTGATTTTACACTGTTGCTACTCGCTGTTTATTATCTATGCATAGTCACTTTACAAATTACCTTGACTAACCTGTACCCCCACACATTGACTCGGTGCCGGTACACCCTGTATATAGCCTTTTTATTTTTTTTTATTGATTTATTATTTATTTAACTAGACAAGTCAGTTAAGAACAAATTCTTATTTACAATGACGGCCTATCAAAAGGCAAAAGGCCTCCTGCGGGGACGTGTGGTGGGATGTATATATATATATATATATATATATAAAGAAATAATAATATTATATATATGACAAAACAC
Source organism: Salvelinus sp. IW2-2015 (assembly GCF_002910315.2). Lineage (NCBI taxonomy): Eukaryota > Metazoa > Chordata > Actinopteri > Salmoniformes > Salmonidae > Salvelinus > Salvelinus sp. IW2-2015. The sequence goes on from NC_036843.1 coordinate 21,523,799, forward strand.
ACACCACAACACTACATGAAGTGAGACCTAAAACATCAACATAGCATGGTAGCAACACAATATGACAACAACATGGTATCAACACAACATGGCAGAAGCACAACATGGTACAAACATTATTGGACAACAGCACAGAGGGCAAGATGGTAGAGACAACAATACATCACACAAAGCAGCCACAACTGTCAGTAAGAGTGTCCATGATCGAGTCTTTGAATGAAGAGATGGAGATAAAACGGTCCAGTTTGAGTGTGTTTTGCATCTCGTTCCAGTCGCTAGCTGCAGCGAACTGAAAAGATGTGGGATGTGTGTGCTTTGGGAACCTTGAACAGAATGTGACTGGCAGAACGGGTGTTGTATGTGGAGGATGAGGGCTGCAGTAGGTATCTCAGATAGGAGGAGTGAGGCCTAAAAGGGTTTTATAAATAAGCATCAACCAGTGGGTCTTGCGACGGGTATACAGAGATGCCGTTATTGTTATGTAATTATGCTATGTAATTTTCTTGTGTTACCTTTAAAAAAAAAAAAATACTTTAGGCAATTTAGTAAATATTTTCTTAACTCATTTCTTGAACTGCATTTTTGGTTAAGGGCGGGTAAGTAAGCATTTGACACAGCCAGGGATTTGACAGGTGAGTAGTGGGTCAGGGCAGCCTGTCACAGCAGCATGACCTCTCCAGTGCTAAACCAAGCAACTGTTAACTTTTCAACCATCTTTTAACTGGAAAAAGGCTCATAGCGTAATTTGATAGGACATGGTAGGTCTATTTCTAGCCAATTAAAAACAGATTTGAGTCTGAATGAGGGATGAAAGAACTATGTTAAATAAAATGCCCTTTGTTGCGATTAAAAAAATACACATTGACATAGTGTACAGTGTACACAATCCATGTAATTGTATTCGTAGCCAATTTCGTTTTTGCATTCAACTTTTAACCATTGTAAATAACATTCGCTTAGGATTTACAATGCACAACTCAAAGAATAAGTCATTATTACAGTGATAAACGTCCCATTATATTACAACAAATTTTTAATTGTCACATGGGGGTGAAAAGCCATACAATGTAAGCACGTATGAGCGGATGACAATAATTCAAAGGCATCTTTACCCAACTTGTGGCAGCAGCGTGGTCTCTGAGCTTTGGTGCAGTACTCCTCAGTCCTCATTGACTTTAGGATTAGCTGAAAATAATATAGAAAAATATATGATTAATTTTTCATTAATTTACCCATTTCAAAGGAAAAATGCATTTAGGTGGAAGCAGTGAGAAAAGGCACTTTCCAGTACGTTAGCCTAGAGGAAAGGTTAGTATTAATTATAGCCTGTCAATATGATCTCATGGGAACCTCAGAGGCAGAAAGAGGATCTTTAATAACCTCCCTGAGTATAGCAAAACAAGACCGGAAGCTTAATTTGCAGAGGGAAATGGTGCTTTATTTAAGTCATATGTCATCTCACCTATCCCCTGATCACTCCACTGTGTACCATTACTCTACCTAACAGTTGATCAGGGCCTAATGAATACCGGCAATTAACAAATCATAATCCTGTTACGCAGATATCATTTAATGCTTTTAGCTGAGGAAAGTAAACAGGCGTTTAATACTGCTGAAGCCCCATATCAGATCCTCCTTACTCGTTAGGAAGCCCAACCAATTAAAGTTCAGCCTCTACTAAGGTGTAATTAAATGATGGCTGCTAAATTGGTTCCCATAAATGCAAGTTAATTCATAAGCAAGCAACAAATACACTGACTGGAAGCAATTAAGGGAAACATTGACATTCACTGTCAGGCGGAGGGAGCAGAAAAGAGCCTGTTGCTCTAAGGCAGTGTGTGTATGTGTATGTGTGTGTGTGTGTGTATGTGTGTGTGTGTGTGTGTATGTGTGTGTGTGTGTGTGTATGTGTGTGTGTGTGTGTGTGTGTGTGTATGTACTGTAGGAGAGGGCTACCATCTAGTGGTGAAGGGGCTAAGACAAAAGACTATTAGAATACACACTGACTGCAGCAAGCGACTTGAACAGAACACTACCAGATGCAGTGTGGGAGCTGGTTTAGCATTCTGAAGGTGGGGTAACTTCAGAGGCACACTGTGGTTTCTATTGTTTGAGCCATATAGATAAGGTTATGTCTTACTAACAATTAGCCTAATCGAGATACAATCAATTAAGAATCTCCAGAAAGGGCTATTGAAAGCAGAAGTGTCTCTCTCTTTCGCTTTTGGGTATACAGATGGCACAAACAATGTTTCTAGAAGAGGGCTATGTTTTTTGAAGGACAGAAATAAACAATTGTATGTAACATTTCAGCTGTTACAAAAAAGCTTTGGGTTAGGAGGAAGTTTGTGGATCCACATACAACCAAAGAGTTTGGGTGAAGGAGACCTAGAGACAGGCCCAGGAGAAGAGGGAGAAATAGAGATTGAGCGAGTGAGAAGGAGGAGAAGAAAGCGCTTGGGAGGTTGGGTGCTTGGCGGGTGGGTGCCCTCTAGGGCAGATGCCAGTGGAACGTTATCCCTGAGTTGTAAGCCAGCACACACTGCTCACACACTGCTCACAGGCTATTCAGCTCTGACACAGTGAGGCGTGAACGGACAACTGGCTTTTTGTGGGAGAAACCACGGGGCTCCATTAATCCCAGTGATAGACTCTGGGCAAAAGCTAGTGTTTTGGGGGAGGATTTGATCGAAAGAGAGGGACTTTTGAGCTGGTAGGTATGGTAGCAGTGGTAGATATGGCTCACCAGATTGGTAATCCTTTAACGTGAACATGAGAAAGTAGCTTTGATAAAGGAAAAGCAGAAAAACACAGCATATAAACCTGACCTTTTGATGTTCTGATCATTTTTATTTAGAGGGAGGAAGGAACTGAGATGGGATTGGAACAAGAAAGGGCACATGACGACAAAATAAACATTTTACACATTGATTGACGTGGGTTTCCACACAGTTAATCATCAACGACTTAGGCCTAATAAAATGAATATGATCCAATAATCCATCCCCCCCAAAAATATGCTTTATTTATCTCCTTTCATTGAAGTTTGGCACCACGACATGAAAGTCAGGGAGTTGCTCTTTCAAATCTTCAAGTTGCAATTTGAGGGAAATACAGACTTGCTTATCAATGAATACATGTGAACCAATCAATCCAATCACCCTATAACCACCACAGTAAATCCATTCATGGTGATTGGCCGTTATATTTTTGTCATTCTTTGTCAAGATCATTACTTCCCACAAGGAAAGTTGGGCACTGTCTGGCTTTCATAAATAGTATGCATGCTGATCAATCATGCTACAAGAGACTGGTATTGTTAACAGAACCTAATTGGATGCATTTCAAGAGAACCCTAGAAATCATAAACTATTATTTCAAGAGAAACAGATGATGCAACAATGGAAACAATTGTGAGGGCTGTTTAAAAAAAATCAGTAGCCTAATAAAATGATCTCAACTAAAATCAATGACAATTGAACTATGAAACCTGCTTTATCCCTCATTTCAAACTTTTCTTTGTCCTTTACTGTCTTTCTGTGATCTTCATATTCTTTCATTGTAGACTTTGAGCTAATTGCCTCTGTGGGCTACTTATTATTAATGTACAATTATTGCAGTGTAATGTCTTTAAATCCTTTTAAGTGACCAGTCATGCGTCGCATTCATTGAAAATTCTTTTGAAGTCCGTCAAAGATGGAATTCTTCAAAAGGAAATATCTAAACCCAATCTCAGTCGACCAATACCGGGTTTTGCATCCCCCCACCCACCCCCTAATATAAACAAAATTCCATAAATGTTTTAAGCTGCATTTAATACATTTACTGCAGTAAAAGTTTCCAGATTCCACAGTCTTGTCATTGGTATTCCAGCTGACTTGATGAATATTAATAACAGCGTTATCCTGATTAAATGGGCTTCATACAAAATCCCTGTGAATCTTCCAGCTCAGGCCTCACATCTTCTCACTATTCTTTATGAATTTTGATACGGACATTAATCTGGAGAGGAACTTAAAGTAGGTTTAATTGTGTGGCGGCGTGCTTATGGTTTTCCGTCCAGTAAAATGCAGATGGATGGAGGATGTAGGCCTATTTGGTGGTTTAGGTAAACAGACATCTTACGGGATGAAACACTAACACCTGGAGAGGGCACCTGCTGAGACAGATGATTGTCATTGGCTGCCCGTTGGAAGGCGTGGGAGGGACTTGACTAGGATCAAAAGATTTGGATACATTGTTCCTACGTTGCTCCACAAAAGGCCCACCTATGGCACGTGGAATTGCTTTATTAAGTTTATTACACGTTCATTTGTAGTTTATTGGTTCGACTATTGCAATAACAGTGTGGTAACATTGTAATAACATGTATTACTGCTAAAAAGTAGTAACAACATTTCTTATTTGAATCAACTGATATGGAATCACAAGTTTCATGTTTACCATTCCCAAATAAGTCACCGCCAACTGATTCTTTCTGAGACATACTTTCAACAACATTACACACAAACTTGTCCACAAAGGCTTCTTACATAGCCTAGTTTTACATGCCAGTGCTACTTTTTTGGACATGGTGCTATTCATAAAAGAAAGCAAACAGATAATTTATAAAGGGTATTTCAAATCAAATCTTTTAAAAGAAAGGTGTGTACGGGGTTGAATTCCATTACATTAAATCTATGGAGCATAGAGCCAGCCAGGACACATTTCAGCCTTTGTACAATAACTGAACTTTGCACTTTTCTGTTCCATATTTCATTCAGCGTCAAAACTGACAAAATGCTGAATAGACAGGCAAAAATACCTCTGAAGGGACAAATATTGATCTGCGTGTAACATTAACCATTATAAATGGAGGGCAAAGAGGGAGCAGGAGGTGTGTGAGAGGATCAAAGAGGGAAAACAAAGGCCGGCCATAAGGAGTGACGCAGAGCTTTGTGAAAGTCATTTCTCAGCCACAATAGGTGACAGCCGCCCAGTGTCCTGCCTGAGACTGTGACATAGCTAGCTATACTTGTTGAATAGGGAAAATGTATTATGTTTTAAGTGACATACCTTTAAGCAATAAGGCCGGAGGGGGTGTGGTATGTGGCCAATATACAACGTCTAAGGGATGTTGTTAGGTACGATGCAACGAGGATAGATTGGCCATATATCACAAACCCCCGAGGTGCCTTACTGCTATCATAAACTGGTTACCAACGTAATTAGAACAGTAAAAAGTAATGTTTTGTCATACCCGTGGTATACCAAAGCTTTCAGCCAATCAGCATTCAGGGCTCGAACCGCTAGGTTTACAATTGAAAACAAACTGTTTTACGCTAGACAGAGAACCAATGATTGCCGAGCAAAATACTGATTCAACATTGTCTTACGTCAGACATCGTAACTTCGTTTGAGGGAGTGTCGCATAGGAGTGATGACACCACTTGGAGGTGGTGTCATCACTATTTGCAAAGTTGACAAAGAAATGTAAACCTCAGACATCACTACCATGGTGAAGGCAGAGACAGGTCATATCATAGCTCATCAACTCATGATAAACTTAATCTCAAGGGTTTCAAAGGCCAGACTAGTGAAATAGAGCAGCAGTATCTAAAAAGGTAATATCTAACAATTCCACAACAAAACCTAATACACACAATCTACTAAAGGAATGAGAATATATACACTACCGTTCAAAAGTTTGGGTTCACAAATGTCCTTGTTTTTTAAAGAAAAGCAAATTTTTGTACATTAAATTAACATCAAATTGATCAGAAATACAGTGTAGACATGGTTAATGTTGTAAATGACTATTGTAGCTGGAAACGGCAGATTTTRTATGGAATATCTACATAGGCGTACATAGGTCCATTTATCAGCAACCATCACTCCTGTGTTCTAATGGCATGTTGTGTTAGCTAATCCAAGTTGATCATTTTAAAAAGGCTAATTGAGCATTAGAAAACCCTTTTGCAATTATGTTAGCTAATTAAAGAAACAATAAAACTGGCCTTCTTTAGACTAGTTGAGTATCTGGAGCATCAGCATTTGTAGGTTCGATTACAGGCTCAAAATGGTCAGAAACAAAGAACTTTCTTCTGAAACTCATCAGTCTATTCTTGTTCTGAGAAATGAAGGTTTTCCATGCGAGAAATTGCCAAGAAACTGAAGATCTCGTACAATGCTGTGTACTACTCCCTTCACAGAACAGCGTAAACTGGCTCTAACCAGAATAGAAAGATGATTGGGAGGCCCCGGTGCACAACTGAGCAAGAGGACAAGTACATTAGAGTGTCTAGTTTGAGAAACAGACGCCTCACAAGTCCTCAACTGGCAGCTTCATTAAATAGTACACTCAAAACACCAGTCTCAACGTCAACAGTGAAGAGGCGATCCCGGGATGCTGGCCTTCTAGGCAGAGTTCCTCTGTCCAGTGTCTGTGTTCTTTTGCCCATCTTAATCTTTTATTTTTATTGGCCAGTCTGAGATATGGCTTTTTCTTTGCAACTCTGCCTAGAAGGCCAGTATCCCGGAGTCGCCTCTTCACTGTTGACGTTGAGACTGGTGTTTTGCGGGTACAAGGAAATTTCTAAGTGAACCCAAACTTTTGAACAGTAGTGTAAGTATAAAATATATGGATGAACAGTGACAGACCGGCTGAGATGCAATAGATAGTAAAGAATAGATAGTGAAGGATACAGTACACACATATGAGATGAGTAATGCGAGAAATGTAAACATTCTTAAAAGTGGCATTATCATGGTCGGTGAATGTGTGCCTTCACCTTGATTAGGTCTATACTTGGACTTAGTGCCTTTCTGATGGGAGACTGGGAGCCCTGAGAGGGAGGAATTGGACCATGAGATCTCTAACTATCGGAGGCTCAGCCTCAGTGATATTGATCATTGAATTGAGCCCTGGGGAAGAGGAGAAAGCATGGTGAAAGCTGCACCACTGCAGATCCTCTGTTGGGTGGATCCCTTCTGGGTTGCAGTCTGTCTGTCATCAGGACTAGTAGCTCTGATCTCCCAGCATTAAGGGGGGGGGCCAGGAGGAATGACCTGTAGAATCAGCCGGCATGAGTGCCTCATTTTCAGAAAGATCCAGCAAATTTTCGGCGAGGAAAAGCCAGCAGCCGGGAGGCTTGTGGAGAGCCAAGGGAAGCAAGACCACCCTTCCCAATCCCTTGTAGGTGTGACAGCTGTGTAGAAAGCAAGCCCACCCTTCCCAATCCCTTGGAGGTGTGACAGCTGTGCAGAGCGAATAACTTAGAGCATGAAGCCCTCTCACAGACTCTGCTAGATAAACCCCTGAATATCTTATCACACTCAGGAGAAAAAAAATTTGATTTTACTTGCTGCATTGCTTCTATTGTTAATCAAATCAAATCAAATCAAATTTTATTAGTCACATACACATGGTTATAAATGATAATATCCCTGTTTGAAAAAGTAGTTGTGATTCCAAATCCTCTGCAAATAAAGTGACTAGGAGAAATAGTAAACACCTTTTCACAAGCACTTTTAGTAAACCCCTTTTCAAAATGATGCATAGCCTCAATATGTACAGTGCCGTTGGAAAGTATTCAGACCCCTTGACTTTTTCCACATTGTTAGTTTACAGCCTTATTATTAAATTGATTAAATGTTTTTTTCCCCTCACCAATCTACACATGATACCCCATAATGACGAAGCAAAAACAGGTTTTTAGAAATGTTTTGCTAATTTATAAAAAGCACCTTAGGCAGCAATTAGAGCCTCAAACCTTCTTGGGTATGACTCTACAAGCTTGGCGCACCTGTATTTGGAGAGTTTCTCCCATTCTTCTCTGCAGATCCTCTCAAGCTCTGTCAGGTTGGACAGGGAATGTTGCTGCACAGCTATTTTCAGGTCTCTACAGAGATGTTCGATCGGGTTCAAGTCCGGGCTCTGGCTGCGCCACTTAACAACATTCAGCGACTTGTCCCGAAGCCACTCATGCATTGTCTTGGCTGTGTGCTTAGTTGTTGTCCTGTTGGAAGGTCAACCTTCGCCCCAGTCTGAGCGCTCTGGAGCAGGTTTTCATCAAGGAACTCTCTGTACTTTGCTCTGTTCATCTTTGCCTCAATCCTGACTAGTCTCCCACTCCCTGCCGCTGAAAAATACCCCCACAGCATGATGCTGCCACCACCATGCTTCACCGTAGGGATGGAGCCAGGTTTCCACCAGACATGACGCTTGGCATTCAGGCCAAAGAGTTCAATCTTGGTTTCATCAGACCAGATAATCGTGTTTCTCATGGTCGGAGAGTCTTTAGGTTCCTTTTGGCAAACTCCAAGCGGGCTGTCATGTGCCTTTTACTGAGGAGTGGCTTCCGTCTGGTCACTCTACCATAAAGGCCTGATTGGGGGAGTGCTGCAGAGATGATTGTCCTTCTGGAAGGTTCTCCCATCTCCACAGAGGAACTCTAGAGCTCTGTCAGAGTGACCATCGGTTCTTGGTCACCTCCCTGACCAAGGCCCTTCTCCCCCGGTTGCTCAGTTTGTCCGGGCGGCCAGCTCTGGGAAGACTCTTGGTGGTATCAAACTTCTTCCATTTAAGAATGATGGAGGCCACTGTGTTCTTGGGTATTTTCAATGCTGTAGACATTTTTTGGTACCCTTCACCAGATCTTTGCCTCGACACAATCCTGTCTCGGAGCTCTACGGACAATTTCTTCAACCTCATAAATCTTTTTGCTCTAACATACACTGGTTAACTGTGTGACCTTATATAGACAGGTGTGTGCCTTTCCAAATCATGTCCAATCAATTGAACTTAGCACAGGTGGACTCCAACCAAGTTGTAGAAACATCTCAAGGATGTTTCAAGTCTCACAGCAAAGGGTCTGAATACTTATGTAAATAAGGTATCCGTTTTAACATTTTAATACATTTGCAAAACATTTTACAACCTGTTTTGGCTTTGTCATTATGGGGTACTGTGTGTAGATTACTGAAGATAATTTAAAAAAAAATCTATTTTAGAATTAGGCCGTAACGTAACAAAATGTGTACTTTCCAAAGGCACTGTACATTAGGCCTAACTAAAAGTTACAGAGTTTTTGTGGAATCACACAGATGGTAAATTGAAATGTAAAAGTATGGCTATCTATATGAATAGCTACAATTTCAAATCAAATCTATTTGAGTAACAGTGAAAACAGTCACCGCTTTACCAGTACTCAAAAAATATATTGGTTAAAGCGGTTGCATTTTGAATGTCAAACCTGTTTGTACTACAGTAGTGCTGTCTAACACCATTTATCCAAACACACCGTTTACAAAGTGAATTAAGCTTGGCTAAAAGTACCTGTAAAACAACCCCTCACAATGTGTATGGCCTTAGTCACTATAAAGGAATTGTTTTAATTCTTAATAATGTTGGATGAATAGAGATGACAAATCTTTATCAGCTAAGCAAACAAGAGAGCAAATACAGTGCAGATAATCAGATTTCTAATTAGTGTCACTCACATCATCCAATATACTATCTCTGAATTAAAGCGATCATGCAATTATACAGCCAATGCTTTGAGTTTAACAGAGGCTTTAATGGGAATGTAATGCCTGAATAATGACTGGATCTATCAACCAGAGGGCTAACTACTCATCAGCAGACAGATACACTCCATTCTATGTCCCGATCTAGTAACCCAGGATTGCTCACTCTCTTTTATTCCAGAAACCTGCAAACCAGCTTTACAAATGGTACCATATTCACATTATAGTGCACTACTAAAAAGGGTTCCAAAAGGGTTAGTTGGCTGTCCCTACAGGAGAACCCTTTTTGGTTCCAGGTAGAACCCTTTTTGGTTCCAGGTAGAACCCTCTGTGTAAAGGGTTCTACCTGGAACCAAACGTTTTTTCAAAAGGGTTCTCTTATGGGGACAGCCGAAGAATCCTTTTAGGTTCTAAATAGCACCTTTTTTTCTAAGCGTGTACTTTTGACTTGGGCTCTTGTCAAAAGTTATGTATTTTAAGGGGAATATGGTGACATTTGGGACACCCCTCATCCATCCTTCATTATATTAACACTAGCACTGCAAGACGGACTAAATCTGTGTCAGCTAACCAACTGAGGGACTGGTCAGCAACATCCCAGGGACCGGTGCCAGCTTGGGGACCAGAGGTTGAAGAACGCTGCAGTAAGGGGCGGCAGCTAGCCTAGTGGTTAGAGTGTTGGGCCAGTAACCGGAAGGTGGCTGGATCGAACCCCTGAACTGACAAGGTACAAATCTGTCATTCTGCCCCTGAGCAAGGCAGTTAACCCACTGTTCCCCGGGCGCTGAAGACGTGGATGTCGATTAAGGCAGCCCCCCTGCACCTCTCTGATCCAGAGGGGTTGGGTTAAATGCGGAAGACACATTTCAGTTGAAGGAATTCAGTTGTACAACTGACTAGGTATCCCCCTAACCAACTCACTCTGTATTCCTCTCCTCCTTATATCAGAACTTACTACGCATTCAAATCAACTGCATACTGTTCTATGCAACATGTTAAATTATTTCAGTTATAAGACAGTTGTTTGTTTAGCATCCTATACAAATGATGAATAATATTGTAATCTTCCAATTATTTTTCCACAGGAGGAGACCAACCTCGGCTCATCCCTAAGTAAATAATAAGTTCAGGCATATTTGGCTACATTAGTTCTTGTTTGGAAAAGAAAATGTCATTTTTCCTTCACATACCGTATTAGACTGCTTGTTTCGCGTAATTAATGAATTGAATAATCAAAATCAATATGGAATCTGATATTATACACTACCGTTCAAAAGTTTGGGGTCACTTAGAAATGTCCTTGTTTTTGAAAGAAAAGCCACAGTAGTCATTTACAACATTAACAATGTCAACACTGTATTTCTGATAAATTTATGTTATTTGAATGGACAATTTTTTTTCGAGAAATTGCCAAGAAACTGAAGATCTCGTACAATGCTGTGTACTACTCCCTTCACAGAACAGCGTAAACTGGCTCTAACCAGAATAGAAAGATGATTGGGAGGCCCCGGTGCACAACTGAGCAAGAGGACAAGTACATTAGAGTGTCTAGTTTGAGAAACAGACGCCTCACAAGTCCTCAACTGGCAGTTTCATTAAATAGTACAGGCAAAACACCAGTCTCAACGTCAACAGTGAAGAGGCAACTCCGGGATGCTGGCCTTCTAGGCAGAGTTGCAAAGAAAAAGCCATATCTCAGACTGGACAATAAAAAGAAAAGATTAAGATGGGCAAAAGAACACAGACACTGGACAGAGGAACTCTACCTAGAAGGCCAGCATCTCGGAGTTGCCTCTTCACTGTTGACGTTGAGACTGGTATTTGATTCTGAGTTCGGAACGCCGATTAAGGTGTTTACGTGTTCTAATAATTCGAAAGGTTGCTCAGAAAACCAGGTGTTTAATCGGCGTATGCTTACTTCGATTTTGACCGTACGCCGATTAAGATAGTCATTTAAACCCCTTACTCTGTTTATTGCATAATCTGCCTACTGACATAATGAGTTTAATATCGAATTATTAGTGTGCATGTAAACATACTCAGTGAGTATGTTTACATGCACTGATTTCAGATGTGTCCATGTAAACGTGACTATTAGGGAAAATGTTATTGCAAAGCATGTAAAAGTTAAATCAAACTATTATATTAATCTGATTATCCACAATAATCACATTATTGTGTGCATGTAACCGTACACAGTCTTCTTTATGTAACTGTTAGGCTACTCAGTAGTGAAGGACAAAGTCAGCAGCACCCTAATTGAACATAATTCAGACTATACAAGTTTTAGCCTAACTCATCTGCTTTTAGGCCCAGAATCCATTAGGTACTACATTTCAATGTGAGGATTCACAATGTGTACACACACGCACGCAATTATTATTTTAGTGTTAAGGAGGACTCTATACTGGGGTGTTGTTTTTTGATGAGAAAATCCCTCTACTAACATGCTTTTAAACATTAACTTTTGCTATGCGCTAGGACTGAATCCAAAATGAAGCGCTTCGCAAAGGATGAGCGATGCTCTGGCATCGACCTGTCCTTTAGAACGACCAGCAGGAGACAAGTTGCCCAGCTCTAGAGTCAACACACAGTCTTCGTCCCAAACGGCACCCTATTACCTATTTAGTGCACTACTTTTGACCAGGGACCATAGGGTAGTCCATTATGTAGGGAATAGGGTGCCATTTGGGACGCTCAACCTCAAACATTCCAGGCTTCTTTCCATAGGAAAAACGTTTCATTGACTAAGATGCCTTGCTATAAGTTGTAGCTAATAAGTGTGAAAGAGATTTAGGGAGGTGGGTTAAGGTTTACAAACATTTTGAAAGTTGTATGGATTTGAAGACATTAAATAAGCTGCCTTGCAGAACCATTGTTCTTTGCAGGGCTCCTCTGGGGGGTGAACGTGTCTGAGGGCTAGGGCAGTTGTTTCCAACCTTTTTCAGTTACCGTACCAACTGAATTTTGCTCTGCCAGTAGTACCCCCTTATGTATTTTACCAGTAGGCCTTTGGTATCATGAGTGTTCTCAAGTACCTCCTATGGATTGGCCAAGTACCCCCAGGGGTCCCTAGTACCCCTGGTCGGGAACCACTGGGCTAGGGGGTGATCACATCTAGCACAACCAACCAATCCCACCTGGGTTCAAATAGTATTGATTTTAACTTCAAATTGCTTGATTGAGCTAGCCTGGCAGAATGGAATAGTCCCAAAAATGTAAACACATTCATTCTGGTACTTCAGGCAGGCTTAATCAACTACAGTAAGTATGTGAAAGAAAACCAATACTATTTGAACCCAGGTCCGACAGCAGCAGCATAACCAAGCGGTCCTCATTAGCACTTGATGTTTGAGCATGGGCCACAGCAGTGACCATTTTAATTGCTCCCCTGTTCAAACAGTTCTCAAAGCATCTGTGGTTCAGTGCATGGCCAGCCCTGTTTGTTTTGCTCGATGGTTCATAGGCTGTCATCGGGTGTATCGCCAGAAACCCCAACCCAGGGTTGCTGGCGGTTGGGGTTGACTTGCAATGCAGAATTTGCACAATACTGCTGCAATGTTATTGAGAGACCCAGTAGGGACTAAACAATAGGCCGCTTGCTTGGTGAATTTCTTCCAACTCCTTCACAGGGCATTGGGCTGGAGTGTGTGTGTGTGTGTGTGTGTGTGTGTGTGTGTGTGTGTGTGTGTGTGTGTGTGTGTGTGTGTGTGTGTGTTGTTGTGTGTTGTGTTTTGTGTGTGTGTGTGTGTGTGTGTGTGTGAGAGTCTGTCTGTGTGTTGTGGTCTCTCCCAGATCAGAATAATCACCCCAGGCACCGTTTTAACAGTGCCCACCCTGTGTCTATTCCCTAAACCAACACAGGGAGACAAAGAGGGACAGAGGCTGAGGAATCCCTGTGCCTGTGTGCCTGTCTACTGCTCAGAGTGAGACCACCCACTTAGGGAGTGGGATGGACTGTTAGGCCACACCACACTCAATTCCAAGGATTTCAGGACTTCAATCAGACCCACATGGAAGCCCAAAAGTGCTGATAGCCTGCCTCTTGTCCCTGTGAAGTGCCCCAGTGGAGCGGGGGAGTTAGTGAGAGGCTGGCTGGGTGTTGGAGGGACCTCGCAGAGGGTCAGGAGTGATGGGGGAAGACTAGAGCCCATGTTTCTTCTGTTAGTATCACTGCCACTACATTTCCTGCCTGTGAGACTGATGCTAAGAGTGAGGGAGTAGGACGGAGTAAGGTTTAGGGCAAAGGTCAATCCACCTGCTAAGAACAAAGCTCTCTGGGACTGTAGCTTTTCTCTCCCTGTTCAATTCAACTCCCTAGGAAACTTTACATTGTTTGTTATTTGGCCTGTTCTTGAAGGTACTTTGAATTCTCTGGTGAAAAAATAAAAAATAAAAGTCAGCAGACTCGATGGTTCATCAATCAATTTACCCAGGAATTAAACATACCAGACCAGAGTTCTAAAAGCTGTCTTTTGGATTCTGTGTGTTAAAGCCACAATCTATCACAATTTCAGCCCAATGCAACAGTAGCCCTGACACTTTATATGGAACAGAACAGACTAGCTGTTTCGTTGGGAAATGAACCACTCAAATGAATAGACAGAGCTATGATTTCATATTGAACATCCAGTTTTTAGTGGTCAAGGCAAACAAATATTAAATCAATTTACATATAATAATAAATAGGTCTACCCTAAGCAGCATACATATCTTTAAGTCACAATTATTTTGATCTCTGATAAACCATATGACTTCTATTGCAGTATTTATACAGCAGATTCTCACCATTTGCAAAACAGAACACGTTAAGTTAAACTTTTTTGGACACGTAGGAACCAGTCTTCATTATTTCTGACTGTTGCTTAACTATGGATGGACACAATCATTTGAATAGAACACAGGATAATCCTCAAAGCATATTCATGTCCCAACATTCAGACAAGTTAGGATATTTGACACCTATTCTACCACCTGCGTGAGTCAGCCTCATTAAAGTGAGTCAGACAAATGCAGACACCACGCTGCAAAGCACTTCTTGTTTTTTAAAGAGAATTGGGGACTTGGTCGTAGGCTTACTGATGACCAACGGCTGCCAGTATGATCTGACTGAGAGCTCATCACGGCTTGCAGACACAGACTCTGTAGAAAAGGTTACTAACTAAAGATTAAATGAACCCAAAGCCAGATTAGACTTGATTGAGACAGTGTGATGTCTCAGAGGTTGAAGAGGCTGGGACCTAGGAGCAAATCTTCCTGTCTGCCGTGTGTGTTCACTCTATGTCCACCAGGGTCTGGGGGGGTGTGACTGGGTACCCGCAGGGGCTCAGGACTGACAGACAGCTGACATTAATGTGAGCTACGATGCCTCCATGTGTACTCTAGACAAGGTGCCTGTTACAAGCTGACACCGTCCTCCTCTTTATATTAGCTAATATAAGGATATGTGAGCCGCTACATCCTGCTCCAGTCATTGGGCTCCACCCTCCTGCACTAGGATGTGGTAGAACAAGCAGAGTTGGAGCAGGATACATCCGCATGTCACTAACACAACAAACACGCTGGTAGACTGAGGCAACTCAAATTAACAGAGTGGATACTGTTGGGAATTGCCATATTCCGCTGTAGCCTCGACTGTTACAAGGTAAACACATACCTGGTCACAGTTCTTGATTGCTGCAATATCTAATACCTGTTTTTGTCACCATCTGCCACGCAGCAATCCCCTATGCTTGACAACCACTGATGGTTTCATCTCTTAAGAAAAACATTTAATTATTCAAATTACCTTGTTAAACACGTCACACTGTTAAAGGAGGACTCTACCACCACTATCACATCTCTATGGATTAATACAATCTGCAATAATGATTAAAATAAGTTTGGGAAAATATTAAAATTAAGTCAAATAAATGGTAATGGTAATAAATGGTAATGGTAATAAATGGTCCCGTGTGGCTCAGTTGGTAGAGCATGGCGCTTGCAACGCCAGGGTTGTGGGTTCATTCCCCACGTGGGGACCAGGATGAATATGTATGAACTTTCCAATTTGTAAGTCGCTCTGGATAAGAGCGTCTGCTAAATGACTTAAATGTAATAAATTCATGTTTTTGGCAAACCTATTTGTTAAGAAGTTAAAAGTAACAGTTTCAATTACATTTATTTTAAAGATTAGCAGCAAATCAAGGACAATGCAAGGTTTTCCTGTTTGTAGAGAGAGTTTATATAATTGTTGATGAATGCAATAGGCCAGTTCAGTAAAACCTGTCAGTCACCCTCAGTGATGATAGAAAACATGTTCTATTTATTCTTTTGAAATGGCAAGTGCGCCCTCTTGAGGAGAGATTTAGGCCTAACATGTCAAATACATTTATTTTTTCTCTAAAACTGCTTTTTAGTCATTCCTTCCAACCCCATCACACTCTCTTCTGAATGAATTACACCAAAACACCAAAAACAGCCACACAAGATACAATTCTTACTCAAATTGGTCTCTAGTGTAAAACGGAAAGTATGGCATCGTCAGGAGTCTTTGAAACTCAGTGGTGAAATACAAAATGCACATTGGCTGAGTTGAGGTCTTATTAGGCTACACTTCTGTTAGAGGAATTTAGTTCCTATGTGTTAACCAACTCAATTAAAASGCTCTGTCCGTTTCTAAGAATTTGTAAGGTTCTTATTTACATGAAATAGACAGAGACCAGTCCTCTACTTAGCCAATAGCGTTTATTCTCGAAGAGCTCTGGAAATCATACCATGCCCATAGGTTTATATATCTCACATTTTGTCATAAATGTCCCTCCTCCTCTCTAACAATGACAATGCAGTTTCCAAGTTTATTCCAACACATACATTGCTTATCATATTCTGCAACATATTACATAATCTACTGCAAGCCTAATGGTTTCTCCCCTCCCTGGGTGGGGAGACCTCCTTCCTGTTATCAGTTTCACAGTGGTCACAAGTTGTCTGTCACAAGCTGTCTGTTAACAGTTCCTCTTTTCCTATGCACAAACATTTAAGCCATTATACAGAGACAGGGTAGAATACTGCTAGTTATTGTACTTTAAAACGTATAAATCATTTAGTCATTAAACATATAAATCATTTGAATTTATTCATAACAACTTCCAAATGTGTTCTTGACTCCCTTATGGAGTGGACTCACTATAAACACTCTGGTTGTCTTACACCTCATCTTAACAACAATTTAATATGCATAAATCAACATATTGCATATTTTCTAGCCTGGTTTATCCTACTTGAACATTCTGATACAACTGCTACACATCCACCCTCACAAAAAGTCAACAATAACTACAGAGGAAATAGTATCTGATGTGTAACAGCAGCTTAATAACCAGAATACAGAGTAGACTGTTTTTATTCACCTTTGTACATATCAACGAGAGAGCCTGAGTTCCTTGCTGTGTGTCCATGACAGACTGAGTTCCTCTTCACTCTCAGAGCAGCAACTCTCCCTTGGAATTAATTAGAATTAACAAATTACAATGTTAGAATCTCCTCTGGGTTCCATGCATTCTGTTCTAAGAAAAGCACCCCAGACCAGTTCAGCTTAACTGTTTGAGACTTCACTAACTTCCTCGCAAGGGTTTTATGGGACAAATGAAGCAGGTCATACGCTTCCCAGATTACTGTGTTTGACTAATCTCTCTCACAACGTGCCCTGACTAAGCTGGGGGGCCTCGGATTTACACTACATGCCCAAAAGTATGTGGACACCTACTCGAACATCTCATTCCAAAATTATGGCCATTAATATTGAGTTGGTGCCCCCTTTGCTGCTATAACAGCCTCCACTCTTCTGGGAAGGCTTTTCACTAGATGTTGGAACATTGCTGTGGGGAATTTCTTCCATTCAGCCACAAGAGTATTAGTGAGGTCAGGCACTGATGTTGGGCGATTTGCCTGGCTCGCAGTCGGCGTTCCAATTCATCCTAAAGGTGTTTGATGGGGTTGTGGTCAGAGCTCTGTGCAGGCCAGTCAAGTTCTTCCACACCAATCTCAACAAACCATTTCTGTATGGACCTCGCTTTGTGCACAAGGGCATTGTCATGCTGAAACAGGAAAGGGCCTTCCCCGTACTGTTGCCACAAAGTTGGAAGCACAGAATCGTCTAGTATCATTGTATGCTGAAGAGTTAAGATTTCCCTTCACTGGAACTAAGAGGCCTAGCCTGAACCATGAAAAACAGCCACAGACCAGCATTCTTCCTCCACCAAACTTTATAGTTGACACTATGCATTGGGGCAGGTAGCGTTCTCCTGGCATCCGCCAAACCCAGATTCGTCTGATGGACTGCCAGATGGTGAAATGTGATTCATAACTGCAGAGGACGTGTTTCCACTGCTCCAGACTCCAATGGCAGCGAGCTTTACACCACTCCAGCTGACACAATAAGCATGCCCCTTTCAAAAAAAATTTGAACTAAGAACAGATATAGCCCTTGGTTCACTCCAGACCTGACTGCCCTCGACCAGCACAAAACATCCTGTGGCGGACTGCACTAGCATCGAATAGTTCCCGCGATATTCAACTTTTCAGGGAAGTCAGGAACCATTACACTCAGTCAGTCAGGAAAGCAAAGGTTAGCTTTTTCAAACAGAGATTTGCATTCTGTAACTACAAAACGTTTTGGGACGCCGTAAAGTCCATGGAGAATAAGAGCACCTCCTCCCAGCTGCCCACTGCACTGAGGCTAGGTAACACTGTCACCACCGATAAATCCAAGATAATCGAGAATTTCAATAAGCATTTCTCTACAGCTGGCCATGCTTTCCTCCTGGCTACCCAAACCCCGGCCAACAGCTCTGCCACCCCTGCAGCTACTTGCCCAAGCCTCCCAGCTTCTCCTTCACCCAAATCCAGAGAGCAGATGTTCTGAAAGAGCTGCAAAACCTGGACCCCTACAAATCAGCTGGGCTAGACAACCTGGACACTCTCTTCCTAAACTTATCCCCCGCCCAATGTTGCAACCCCTATTACCAGTCTGTTCAACCTCTCTTTCTTATCGTTATACATACACACACACACACACACACCACACACACACACACACCACACACACACACACACACACACACACACACACCACACACACACAAGGAAAAATCCACTGCTCTAACACAGCTATTAAAAAGCCAGACTACGGTTTGAAACTGCACATGGGAACAAAGATCATACTTTTTGGAGAAATGTCCTCTAGTCTGATGAAACAAAAATAGAACTGTTTGGTCATAATGACCATCGTTATGTTTGGAGGAAAAAGGGGGATGCTTGCAAGCCGAAGAACACCATCCCAATCGAGAAGCATGGGGGTAGCAGCATCATGTTGTGGGGGTGCTTTGCTGCAGGAGGGACTGGTGCACTTCACAAAATAGATGGCATCATGAGGTGGAAAATTATGTGGATATATTGAAGCAACATCTCAAGACATCAGTCAGGAAGTTAAAGCTTGGTTGTAAATGGGTCTACCAAATTGACAATGACCCCAAGCATACTTCCAAAGTTGGGGAAAATGGCTTAAGGACAACAAAGTCAAGGTATTGGAGTGGCCATCACAAAGCCCTGACCTCAATCCCATAGAAAATTTGTGGGCAGAACTGAAAAAGCGTGTGCGAGCAAGGAGGCCTACAAACCTGACTCAGTTACACCAGCTCTGTCAGGAGGAACGGGCCAAAATTCACCCAACTTATTGTGGGAAGCATGTGGAAGGCTACCCGAAACATTTGACCCAAGTCAAACAATTTAAAGGCAATACCACCAAATACTAATTGAGTGCATGTAAACTTCTGACCCACTGGGAATGTGATGAAAGAAATAAAAGCTGATAAATCATTCTCTACTATTATTCTGACATTTCACATTCTTAAAATAAAGTGCTGGTCCTAACTGACCGAAGACAGGGGATTTCTACTAGATTAAATGTCAGGAATTGTGAAAAACTGAGTTTAAATGTATTTGGCTAAGGTGTATGTAAACTTCCGACTTCAACTGTATATACAGTGGGGAGAACAAGTATTTGATACACTGCCGATTTTGCAGGTTTTCCTACTTACAAAGCATGTAGAGGTCTGTAGGAAAACCTAAGTAGGAAAACCTAAATAGGAAAACCTGCAAAATCGGCAGTGTATCAAATACTTGTTCTCCCCACTGTATATATATACATTTGAAGTCGGAAGTTGACGTACACCTTACACTCAATTAGTATTTGGTAGCATTGCCTTTAAATTGTTAAACTTGGGTCAAATGTTTTGGGTATCCTTCCAAAAGCTTCCCACAATAAGTTGGGTGAATTCTGGCCCATTCCTCCTGACAGAGCTGGCACGCTTTTTCAGTTCTGCCCACAAATTTTCTATAGGATTGAGGCTTGTTTACTGTGGATATAGATACTTTTGTACCTGTTTCCTCCAGCATCTTCACAAGGTCCTTTGCTGTTGTTCTGGGATTGATTTGCACTTTTCGCACCAAAGTACGTTCATCTCTAGGAGACAGAACGCGTCTCCTTCCTGAGCGGTATGATGGCTGCGTGGTCACATGGTGTTTATACTTGCATACTATTGTTTGTACAGATGAACGTGGTACCTTCAGGCGTTTGGAAATTGCTCCCAAGGATGAACCAGACTTGTGAAGGTCTACAATTTTCTTTCTGAGGTTTTGGCTATTTTCTTTTGATTTCCAAGCAAAGAGGCACTGAGTTTGAAGGTAGGCCTTGAAATACATCCACAGGTACACCTCCAATTGACTCAAGTGATGCCAATTAGKCTATCAGAAGCTTTTAAAGCCATGATATCATTTTCTGAAATTTTCCAAGCTGTTTAAAGGCACAGTCAACTTAACAGTCCACTGGAATTGTGATACAGTGAATTATAAGTTAAATAATCTGTCTGTAAACAATTGTTGTAAAAATGACTTGTGTCATGCACAAAGTAGATGTCCTATTCCTATGCTTCCTGGCTGATGTTTTGGTCACTTTTGAATGCTGGCGGTGCTTTCACTCTAGTGGTAGCATGAGACGGAGTCTACAACCCACACAAGTGGCTCAGGTAGTGCAGCTCATCCAGGATGGCACATCAATGCGAGCTGTGGCAAGAAGGTTTGCTGTGTCTGTCAGCGTAGTGTCCAGAGCATGGAGGCGCTACCAGGAGACAGGCCAGTACATCAGGAGACGTGGAGGAGGCCGTAGGAGGGCAACAACCCAACAGCAGGACCGCTACCTCCGCCTTTGTGCAAGGAGGAGCACTGCCAGAGCCCTGCAAAATGACCTCCGGCAGGCCACAAATGTGCATGGTTCTGCTCAAACGGTCAAAAACAGACTCCATGAGGGTGGTATGAGGGCCCGACGTCCACAGGTGGGGGTTGTGCTTACAGCCCAACACCGTGCAGGACGTTTGGCATTTGCCAGAGAACACCAAGATTGGCAAATTCGCCACTGGCGCCCTGTGCTCTTCACAGATGAAAGCAGGGTCACACTGAGCACATGAGCACATGTGACAGACGTGACAGAGTCTGGAGATGCCGTGGAGAACGTTCTGCTGCCTGCACACCTCCAGCATGACCGGTTTGGCGGTGGGTCAGTCATGGTGTGGGGTGGCATTTCTTGGGGGGCCGCACAGCCCTCCATGTGCTCGCCAGAGGTAGCCTGACTGCTGCCATTAGGTACCGAGATGAGATCCTCAGATCCCTTGTGAGACCATATGCTGGTGCGGTTGGCCCTGGGTTCCTCCTAATGCAAGACAATGCTAGACCTCATGTGGATGGAGTGTGTCAGCAGTTCCTGCAAGAGGAAGGCATTGATGCTATGGACTGCCCGCCCGTTCCCCAGACCTTAATTCGAATTTGGCACATCTTGGGTCTAACAGTCACATCGCGCGCGATCCTTCTGTGCTCTCAGGTCCACACAACGTCTCCAACGTTTTGCTCCCACCACAGTATAAGACTAGTTGCGACAAGAGATGTTGTGCCGTGCCGGAGGGAAGCATTTAGTGTGCCAGGTTTCCTAGAGTAGGAAGCGCAACTCACAGACCGTACAGATTAGTGAGGACCATCGCAGGGCACTCTCATTCAGGAGCATGCGCCAGGCGTGTCAGGTGTAAAGCCGATCATGTTGGGTGGCAATCTAATTACGACGGCGTACGGGTGGCAGTGGCGCGAGCGAGCGACATACTGAGCCTCATTTTGAGCTTGTTCAGTCTAGATGACTTACTCTACAATCAATAGCATTCCTCGGACACGCCAATTCTTTGGCTAGATGTGGTTTTTTCTCACTATTAATTTTGAGGCTGTTGACCTCCTAATAGTCCAAGACCTTCCATCGGGGTTGATCACATGTTGTAGTATCCATGAGTGATAATTTTTTGGCTTGGTGATTTACAGTTTCCCGTGCCCAAAAGCCACCACTATCAGAACTATTGTACAAATACAGCAATCAAATTGCCAAGTATTATATGGTAAGAATAGATATATCATTAATTCAGATCTAGAGTGTTATGTGTTTTAGTGTTCCCTGTTATATGGTTATTGACAAGCCCGAATGAACGTTGTATGTTATTGCCACTTAGCTCTACATATGTACCTCATTAGGCTATGGTGCTATATAAGACCACTGTCTGCTTTTTATATCACTCATCCCACGAACCGTGGCACAGTTT
>NC_036843.1:21549853-21573283 GCF_002910315.2 Salvelinus sp. IW2-2015
GCCACCTCATCAGGAGCATGCCCAGGCGTTGTAGGGAGGTCATACAGGCACGTGGAGGCCACACACACTACTGAGCCTCATTTTGACTTGTTTTAAGGACATTACATCAAAGTTGGACCAGCCTGTAGTGTGGTTTTCCACTTTAATTTTGAGTGTGACTCCAAATCCAGACCTCCATGGGTTGATAKATTTGATTTCCATTGATAATTTTTGTGTGATTTTGTTGTCAGCACATTCAACTATGTAAAGAAAAAAGTATTTAATAAGAATATTTCATTAATTCAGATCTAGGATGTGTTATTTTAGTGTTCCCTTTATTTTTTTGAGCAGTGTATATATATATATATATAGTGTATAACCATGCTGCTTTTATCATCTCAGAGGACATAAAGAAATGCCAGCAGCACTTTATTGGAAGGATACCTCCATAGGATTCCATAACACATTCATAAGACAATCATTTATTAAAAATTATCATGTCAACAACCACAAGTTGATGTTTTCTTATTTATTCCCTCCCTTAGAGAATCTCCTCACTCACCACTGTCTGATCTGTGTTATCTGAGAGCGTAGGAGTCACATTTCAAACATAAAAATTATCATTAGCCTTTACACTTCATGTTCATCCTACACTCATGTTCATCCATATCATTCAATATAGGCTAATAGTCAGGCATGATAGATAATGGCCAATAGCTCAACACTTTGAATACTTTTATGATAAGGATAAACTATCATTACGTATTTGAAGTTAGCCTAACTGTACCGACTTTTAAATCCTTGATGACACCTTACAAGGTAAGTATTACAGACAATAATCAAACATTGAAACAACCTTTTATCATTCTGATAGTCAATTTGTAGGCTATCATTTCTAAATTACAACCTGCTGAAGTAAAGGCATGCATGATATCAACTCTATGGTTAAGTAGGCCACCTAGCTTTAAAATACGTTGGCTATTTATATACTTGCAACATGGCAGCTTTGGTACTTACTTCACTGAAAGCTCATTTTCCAAGCTATATATATATTGTGCTTAGCTTGTTGCAGTGCATTTCTAACATAGTAAACTCAAATTGTTGTAGCCATCAGCCAACTGTAATTCCACCACGATGCTGTAGTGATACTGAATAGCTAATGACTGTTCAGGCACAGCAGTTGCAATTTGATACACATGACAACACTTCTCACAGCATTCCAAAGAACGTCCTGGTCAAATGAACAACAGACTCTTCAACTCACCTGTCATGAACAGCCAATGGGAAAGAAGCATGCACTCTGTGTTGTACCACAACCTGAGCCAGAATCTGGGTTTACAGGAGATGTTGGAAGAGGTGGATTTGGAGCATGCACACTTGGTCTAAAACAATATTTAGATTATTTCCAGACAAGGCATTTTTGGGGGTTGAATGTAGCTGCTTACTTAGACCTTTTTTGGAAGTACATACTGGCTGCGACGGCAGTAATGATGATAACTGCACAGCGAAACGCCATTCTTTGGTAATTACCAAACATATTTTGACATTATTAAGCTTGAAAAGCAGGGGAAATATAAGTTGAATAGCTGCTTCCATGGCTTAAAGCAAAATTGCCATAGTCAACGTATGCTGTAAACTCAACCTCACTTAAAACCTCTTGGAAATAGGGGGCGCTGTTTTCACTTTGGGAAAAAATCGTGGCCAAATTAAACGGCCTCGTACTCTGTTCTAGATCATACAATATGCATATTATTATTACTATTGGATAGAAAACACTCAAGTTTCTAAAACTGTTTGAATTATATCTGTGAGTAAAACAGAACTCATTTGGCAGCAAACTTCCAAACAGGAAGTGAAAATTCTGAAAGTGGGGCTCTGTGTCAGGGCTTGCCTATTCAATTGCCTTATATTTATGGATCTGTATGCACTTCATACGCCTTCCACTAGATGTCAACAGGCAGTAGAATGTTGAATGGGGTGTCTAGCTTGATGTGAGACCGAATGAGAGCTTTTGGAGTGACAGGTCCGCCCTATTGGCAGTATTCAACTGCGCACCAGGCAACCCCACATTGTCTTCTGAAATGCGTTAGGTATACACGACGAAATGCTCCGTCTCAGACTTTATTGGATACATATGAGAAAAACATCATAAAGATGGATTTTCAACCGAGTTTGACCAGTTTATTCGACGTTTATTGTGACTTTTGGAATTTTTCGTTCCATGCGCCAAGAGTTCATGGACATGTGCGCTCCACCATGCTAGCCAAAGTTGCTAATTCGACAGAAGAAATGGACATTCTAAAACAAAACAACGATTTATTGTGGAACTAGGACTCCTTGCACTACATTCTGATGGAAGATCATCAAAGGTAAGAGAATATTTATGATGTTATTTCGTYTTWTTGTGGTARATGTTGGCTCCAACAAGGCGGAGAATTGGTGGSCGCTGTCTCACAATATTGCATGCTGTACTTTGTACTAAAGTTATTTTTTAAAATCTAACACAGCGGTTGCATTAAGAACCAGTGTATCTTTCATTTGCTGTACAACATGTATTTTTTAGTAAAGTTTATGATGAGTTTTTTGGTTAGAWTACGTGACTGTCCAAAATTTCTCCGGACAATTTGGTSCATTATGGCGACGTATTCACYATGTAAAARCASGATTTGTAGCTATAAATATGCACATTTTCGAACAAAACATAAATGTATTGTATAACATGATGTTATAAGACTGTCATCTGATGAAGTTGTTCAAAGGTTAGTGATTAATTTTATCTCTATTTGTGGGTTTTGTGAAAGCTACCTTTGCAGTGGAAACATGGCGCTGTGTGTATGGCTATTGTGGAGAGCTAACATAAATATATATTGTGTTTTCGCTGTAAAACATTTTAAAAATCGGAAATGATTGCTGGATTCACAAGATGTTTATCTTTCATTTGCTGTATTGGACTTGTGATTTCATGAAATTATATTATATCCCTGTGGCGCTAGGCTAGGCTATGCTAGTCAGCTTTTTTGATGAGGATGATCCCGGATCCGGGATGGGGGGTCCGTAGAGGTTGTTAACAGCTCTCTGGGCTCTCTCTCTCTGAGGTACTAGCTAGTAAACAATGATTGTGGTCGAATTGCACGTATCCTGACCAACAGTCCCCTCACCCTATCACCAACCATCATCCCCTGTCCAATCCCCCTCCAGCAGAGGCAGGACTCCAGCGCCTCACCATCTTGTGTTTTGTTACAAGACACCTTTTCTCTTGTAACCCTTTCCTTTGTGTAGTTTGGATGCATTTATGACCAGCTCTTTGAATTGCAAACCACCATCTCAGTGTTTTAATGGACACGCCACCATGATATTCCTAACTCAAACCAACAGTTACAGCAAGACACAGTCTTTTTACCACTGCAACTCTTAGTTTGTACATGGTCCTTCTGCATCGGATCAGGCTATTGTGATGGAATGGATCACAACAGAGGAAAACAATAACAGACCCCCATCTGGATGGAGACGAGCTCAGAGAGGAACAGAAGGCCTCCACCTCACCTGTCCGACTACCATGTTCAATTCTCTGGCTACAACTATACCCCTCAACCAATCCAACTCCTTCAACAAAGGCCAGAAGAGTATGAACAGAGTAAATGGAGCCCCAGGATCAAGCTGAGGCCTACCCCTATATCACCACAATTCAAGAGCTAACCACTGCAAAGGCCAACATGCAGAAGGAAATGGAGCAACTAAAACATACTGTTTATGCAATGGAGATGCACTGGCTGAGCAAGGGTTCTAAGACTATCAATCTGAAAGTGGTCTTTTCCACTGCAGTAACTACCTTTCACTCATTGGTGCAGCAGCTAACTCTGGAGCTTCAGCAGTGGCCAACCAGGGAGAGGCTGCTCTCTCTATAGTTCAGGAGCTATGTGATCGTATGGAGGAGTGGAGAAATAGCCAGATTGAAAGTTCACCATTGCCAGAACAACCCCAACAGTGTAGACAGGAGTCTCTTCCCCTCCCTACAGGTTCCATGTTACCAACCCCTCAGCCTGAACAATCAGCATCCTCACAAGCGCCATCACTACCAGTTCCTCTCAAGCCATTCATTCAGCAAAACCCCAGCCGCAATGTACACATTCTCCACTCTCAAGTGTTACCACCAAGACAACTGTCTGTGCCTTATAAGTCTAAGCCACATCTCCAGTCTAAAGCATATTTTCAGACTAAACCTCCTGTCCAGCCTGCTGTGAGTACTCAGTCATGTGCGCATCCAGCCTCCTGTACAGCAGCCTCACATGCACCAGCCTCATGTGCACTCTGAGCCTCCCAACGTGCAAACTCAGCATCAAGGACACAACCAATTTCAGCCTCCTGATGTGTACTGGCTTTCCGTGCCCTATCGACTTCCTATGCACTCTGAATCTCTCATGAACTCAGAACCTACTGTGCAGTTTCACCAACAACCACAGTCCTACCCAGAGTCTCCCTCAAGTCTACTTCAACCAATACTAGCCTCCTCCACCCAGCACCCAGAGATTTACTCTACCCCGTCCTACACAACTCCTGCACCAAGTCAGCCTCGTTACCCAGAACACCAGACTCGATACGTCACCACCTCTCAAACCCAGAACGTTCTGAACCCAGAAAGACCTCCGGTGCACCCCCCAGTGTGCTCACCTCCAGCTTCTACAGCACCCTATCAGGCCCTTCAGCAGTATGGTAGACACCAACAAGCGCAACCACTTTCACAAAACTTTGACGTGCCTACTGCTCACTACAACCAACTGTCTGACCAATGGCTATTCCCAGTAGTACCAACTTACAACCCTTAAGTGACTCCACAGAGACACAGGTATTCATCCCAGATAGAGGGACCTTCCTTCCCCAACTTCATTCATGAAGATCCTGAAGAGTTTGCAATGATAAGAATGGCCCTCACAAACCTACTGCCAGAGGAGGAAACAGAGAAATACAAGTACCACATCCCCCTGGATCACCTACACTTGGTCTCTGCCCACCGCATGGCCCTGGCTTATGCTAATGACCCAAAGCTCCAGGCATTCCAGCACGGCGAGGGAGCTGCTGAGCAGGCCTGCGCCTCCCATGTTCAGCAACTACTCAGTAAGTTACCAGCAGAACAAGTTGCCAGTTATGCCAGTCATGCCCACAGAAGCAGGCCAGGTGTCCAGTACAATCTAAAGGACTTCTTCTTGAGGCTGCAAGATAAAGCAGAGAGTCAGGCAGTCGCTGCCCAGGTTGGTGAGCTCCACCAAGCACCATCATGGCCACAGACGAGAGACAGACAGATATTCTCCAAGTCCTCATCCAGTACAGCTACAATTCTGCGTGGTTCCGGTTCTACCTCAATCCTCACTCACCCTACGATCTTCCACATCCCCAGCTACCGGTAAGACCCCTGGTGGACCCAGGCTCCTGTGTCTCTACTGTGACTCAAGGGATCATACCCTCACACACTGAGGGCTCAGTGCAGAGAAAGTTGAGTGGTTTATGTTAAGATATTTTATCAAGGTTTAAGATGAATGATTAAATAATTCTACCCAGAAACTTAACCATTAGGATTAGAGGTTATGTAGCATGGACAAGGGGTAATTAAAAAAGATAACCATTGTGGAAGAAAGGAATGTATGTGTGTGCCGAAAGAAAGCAAAGAGACTCCTTAAACTATGTTTGAACCGACCCAGCTTTAACTCTGTGGAGATAAAATAAGACAGCGAGAGGCCCTCCAGGTTTTCCGTATCTGGGGGGGACTGGAACTGTCAGATAAGTGGTAATAAACTATGGTGAGACTTCAGGAGATAATCAAGATCCAGATTCCCAGATGCTATAGCCCCAGTGAACATCCCAGAGTCACTTTCAAGAGTTGCATGTGTTCGTGCAACTGCTTCAGAGCAGGCTTATGGGCACCAACGATGTTAGGATGAAACAGTCAGAGGTCACCAAGCGCAACATAGCTTCAGCGTGTAAATCAGCTAGAAAGATGTGTCGGCATCGAGTAATTGTCTCTGGCCCCCTCCCAGTTAGGGGGAGTGGTGAGCTCTACAGCAGTCTCACAACTCAATCGCTGGTTGAAAACTGTTTTCTGCCCCTCCCAAAAGATAGAATTTGCAGATAATTGGCCCTCTTTCTGGGACTCACCCACAAACAGGACCAAGCCTGGCCTGCTGAGGAGTGATGGACTCCATCCTAGCTGGAGGGGTGCTCTCATCTTATCTACCAACACAGACAGGGCTCTAACTCCTCTAGCTCCACAATAAAATAGGGTGCAGGCCAGGCAGCAGGCTGTTAGCCAGCCTGCCAGCTTAGTGGAGTCTGCCACTTGCACAGTCAGTCAGTGTAGTCAGCTCAGCTATCCCCATTGAGACCGTGTCTGTGCCTCGACCTGGGTTGGGCAAAACTAAACATGGCGGTGTTCGCCTTAGCAATCTCACTAGGATAAAGACCTCCTCCATTCCTGCCATTATTGAAAGAGATCGTGATACCTCACATCTCAAAATAGGGCTACTTAATGTTAGATCCCTCACTTCAAAGGCAGTTGTAGTCAATGAACTAATCACTGATCATAATCTTGATGTGATTGGCCTGACTGAAACATGGCTTAAGCCTGGTTACACTAGTGACCATATCCCCCGTGCATCCCGCAAAGGCGGAGGTGTTGCTAACATTTACGATAGCAAATTTCAATTTACAAAAAAAATAATGACATTTTCGTCTTTTGAGCTTCTAGTCATGAAATCTATGCAGCCTACTCAATCACTTTTTATAGCTACTGTTTACAGGCCTCCTGGGCCATATACAGCGTTCCTCACTGAGTTCCCTGAATTCCTTTCGGACCTTGTAGTCATAGCAGATAATATTCTAATTTTTGGTGATTTTAATATTCACATGGAAAAGTCCACAGACCCACTCCAAAAGGCTTTCGGAGCAATCATCGACTCAGTGGGTTTTGTCCAACATGTCTCTGGACCTACTCACTGTCCCAGTCATACTCTGGACCTAGTTTTGTCCCATGGAATAAATGTTGTGGATCTTAATGTTTTTCCACATAATCCTGGACTATCGGACCACCATTTTATTACGTTTGCAATCGCAACAAATAATCTGCTCAGACCCCAACCAAGGAGCATCAAAAGTCGTGCTATAAATTCTCAGACAACACAAAGACTCCTTGATGCCCTTCCAGACTCCCTCTGCCTACCCAAGGACGTCAGAGGACAAAAATCAGTTAACCACCTAACTGAGGAACTCAATTTAACCTTGCGCAATACCCTAGATGCAGTTGCACCCCTAAAAACTAAAAACATTTGTCATAAGAAACTAGCTCCCTGGTATACAGAAAATATTTGAGCTCTGAAGCAAACTTCCAGAAAATTGGAACGGAAATGGCGCCACACCAAACTGGAAGTCTTCCGACTAGCTTGGAAAGACAGTACCGTGCAGTATCGAATAGCTCTCACTGCTGCTCGATTATCCTATTTTTCCAACTTAATTGAGGAAAATAAGAACAATCCGAAATTTATTTTTGATACTGTCGCAAAGCTAACTAAAAAGCAGCATTCCCCAAGTGAGGATGGCTTTCATTTCAGCAGTAATAAATGTATGAACTTCTTTGAGGAAAAGATCATGATCATTAGAAAGCAAATTACGGACTCCTCTTTAAATCTGCGTATTCCTCCTAAGCTCAGCTGTCCTGAGTCTGCACAACTCTGCCAGGACCTAGGATCAAGAGACACACTCAAGTGTTTTAGTACTATATCTCTTGACACAATGATGAAAATAATCATGGCCTCTAAACCTTCAAGCTGCATACTGGACCCTATTCCAACTAAACTACTGAAAGAGCTGCTTCCTGTGCTTGGCCCTCCTATGTTGAACATAATAAACGGCTCTCTATCCACCGGATGTGTACCAAACTCACTAAAAGTGGCAGTAATAAAGCCTCTCTTGAAAAAGCCAAACCTTAACCCAGAAAATATTTTTTTTAAACTATCAGCCTATATCGAATCTTCCATTCCTCTCAAAACATTTTGAAAAAGCTGTTGCGCAGCAACTCACTGCCCTCCTGAAGACAAACAATGTATACGAAATGCTTCAGTCTGGTTTTAGACCCCATCATAGCACTGAGACTGCACTTGTGAAGGTGGTAAATTACCTTTTAATGGCGTCAGACCGAGGCTCTGCATCTGTCCTCGTGCTACTAGACCTTAGTGCTGCCTTTGATACCATCGATCACCACATTTCTTTGGAGAGATTGGAAACCCAAATTGGTCTACACGGACAAGTTCTGGCCTGGTGTAGAGCTTATCTGTCGGAAAGATATCAGTTTGTCTCTGTGAATGGTTTGTCCTCTGACAAATCAACTGTACATTTCAGTGTTCCTCAAGGTTCCGTTTTAGGACCACTATTGTTTTCACTATATATTTTACCTCTTTGGGATGTAATTCGAAAACATAATGTTAACTTTCACTGCTATGCGGATGACACACAGCTGTACATTTCAATGAAACATGGTGAAGCCCCAAAATTGCCCTCTCTAGAAGCCTGTGTTTCAGACATAAGGAAGTGGATGGCTGAAAACGTTCTACTTTTAAACTCGGACAAAACAGAGATGCTTATTCTAGGTCCCAAGAAACAAAGAGATCTTCTGTTGAATCTGACAATTAATCTTGATGGTTGTAAAGTCGTCTCAAATAAAACTGTGAAGGACCTTGGCATTACTCTGGACCCTGATCTCTCTTTTGACGAACATATCAATACTTTTTCAAGGACACCTTTTACCATCTACGTAACATTGCAAAAATCAGAAACTTTCTGTCCAAAAATTATGCAGAAAAATTAATCCATGCTTTTGTTACATCTAGGTTAGACTACTGCAATGCTCTACTTTCCCGGCTACCCGGATAAAGCACTAAATAAACTTCAGTTAGTGCAAAATACGGCTGCTAGAATCCTGACTAGAACCAAAAAATTTGATCATATTACTCCAGTGCTAGCCTCCCTACACTGGCTTCCTGTTAAGGCAAGTGCTGATTTCAAAGTTTTACTGCTAACCTACAAAGCATTACATGGGCTTACTCCTACCTATCTTTCCGATTTGGTCCTGCCGTACATACCTACACGAACGCTACGGTCACAGGACGCAGGCTTCCTAATTGTCCCTAGAATTTCTAAGCAAACAGCTGGAGGCAGGGCTTTCTCCTATAGATCTCCATTTTTATGGAATAGTCTGCCTACCCATGTGAGAGACGCAGACTCGGTCTCAACTTTTAAGTCTTTACTGAAGACTCATCTCTTCAGTGGGTCATATGATTGAGTGTATTCTGGCCCAGGAGTGTGAAGGTGAACGGAAAGGCTCTGGAGCAACGAACCGCCCTTGCTGTCTCTGCCTGGCCGGTTCCCCTCTCTCCACTGGGATTCTCTGCCTCTAACCCTATTACAGGGGCTGAGTCACTGGCTTACTGGTGCTATTTCATGCCGTCCCTAGGAGGGGTGCGTCACTTGAGTGGGTTGAGTCACTGACGTGATCTTCCTGTCTGGGTTGGCGCCCCCCCTTGGTTTGTGCCGTGGTGGAGATCTTTGTGGGCTATACTCGGCCTTGTCTCAGGATGGTAAGTTGGTGGTTGAAGATATCCCTCTAGTGGTGTGGGGGCTGTGCTTTGGCAAAGTGGGTGGGGTTATATCCCTGTCTCTTATACACATCTAGATGTGTATAAGAGACAGCCTCAGGACTACCTGGCATGATGCTGCTCCAGTTTCAACTGTTCTGCCTGCGACTATGGAACCCTGACCTGTTCACCGGACGGGCTACCTGTCCCAGACCTGCTGTTTTCAACTCTCTAGAGACCGCAGGAGCGGTAGAGATACTCTTAATGATCGGCTATGAAAAGCCAACTGACATTTACTCCTGAGGTGCTGACTTGCTGCACCCTCGATAACTACTGTGATGGTTATTATTTGACCATGCTGGTCATTTATGAACATTTGAACATCTTGGCCATGTTCTGTTATAATCTCCATCCGGCACAGCCAGAAGAGGACTGGCCACCCCTCATAGCCTGGTTCCTCTCCAGGTTTCTTCCTAAGGAGTTTTTCCTAGCCACCGTGCTTCTACACCTGCATTGCTTGCTGTTTGGGGTTTTAGGCTGGGTTTCTGTACAGCACTTTGAGATATCAGCTGATGTAAGAAGGGCTATATAAATAAATTTGATTTGATGTGGCATACCACAGGATAGAAACCCAGTAGGCACAAGTCCACGTCTCCTTTGTCATGGCAAACTCAAGACTAGCTCCTAAATGTCCTCTCTCCATTCTCTGGCAGTCGCTGCCCTTACAGGTGCCAAGCTGTTACAGACCGATATCCCCTTACTTGTGGACAGGACAGTTCGGTGGTCAGACTCCACTAGGGATGTCAAGCTGTGCGTCAACACCAGCATTCCTGCCTCAAGTGCAGGGAATGGAAAGCCAAACCCATGTCCCCAAAATGTCTGGCCTACCTTCTTCCCATCTCCGCCTACACCAGCCATGGAGGAAGAGGATGGAAATGGCAATTGTTAGAAGAGAAATATGACCGCCTGGTATGGCAACTGCAGCGCCCACAACCGCAAAGCTCTCCAGAGGGTGGTACGGTCTGCCCAACGCATTACTGGGGGCACACTTCCCACCCTCCTGGACACCTACAGCACCCGATGCCATAGGAAGGCCAAAAAGATCATTAAGGACATCAACCACCCGAGCCACTGCCTGTTCACCCCACTCTCATCCAGAAGGCGAGGTCAGTACAGGTGCATCAAAGCTGAGACCGAGACTGAAAAACAGCTTCTATCTCAAGGCCATCGGACTGCTAAACATAGATTAGGAATCACTGGCCACTTTTAGAAATGGATCACTAGCCACTTTAATAATGTTCCATATCTAGCATTACCCATCTCATATGTACAGTTGAAGTCAGAAGTTTACATCCACCTTAGCCAAATACATTTAAACTCAGTTTTTCACAATTCCTGACATTTAATCCCAGTAAAAATTCCCTGTTTTAGGTCTGTTAGGATCACCACTATTTTAAGAATGTGAAATGTCAGAATAATAGTAGAGAGAATGGTTTATTTTAGCTTTTACTTCTTTCATCACATTCCCAGTGGGTCAGAAGTTTACATACACTCAATTAGTATTTGGTAGCATTACCATTAAATTGTTTAACTTGGGTCAAACATTTTTTCTCTTGTAACCCTTTCCTTTGCGCATTTTGGATGCATTTATGACCAATCTTTTTGAACTGCAAACCAGCATCTCGGTGTTAATGCAAGGGTTCCCAAACATTTTCACTTGGGGCCTCCCTCCCAGCATTGGAACATCCCAAGGCGTCAGCTTCTGCTACCATTACTGTCAAGCCGTCTACGCATACAATTTGATGCATATGTTCAATAGATCCAACGTATGCACCACAGAGAACGCACTGCGACTGCCTCTGCAACACTGCAAGGCAAACGCAGAGTTCCATAGGAAATGAATGTACTTCTGGTGTACCAAAATGCAATGTCGGTATGATCGAGGCATCAAGCAGACTAGGCTAGAGCAGGGGTTGTCTTTCTGGAAGGTTCTCCTATCTCCACAGAGGAACTCTGGAGCTCTGTCAGAGTGACCATCAGGTTCTTGGTCACCTCCCTGACCAAGGCCCTTCTCCCCCGATGGCTCAGTTTGGCCGGGCGGCCAGCTCTAGAAAGAGTCTTGGTGGTTCCAAACTAATTCCATTTAAGAATGATGGAGGCCACTGTATTCTTGAGGACCWTCAATGCTGCAGACATTTTTTGGTACCCTTTCCCKGATCTGTGCCTCGACACAATCCTGTCTCTGAGCTCTACTGACAATTCCTTCAACCTCAAGGCTTGGTTTTTGCTCTGACATGCACTGTCAACTGTGGGACTTCATATAGACAGGTGTGTGCCTTTCCAAATCATGTCCAATCAATTTACCACAGGTGGACTCCAATCCCTCAAACCAAGATGGCGTAGCAGTGGGATGTCTGTTTTGATTGTCTTGTCCCGTCCCTTGTATATATCGTTTTTCTTCGTATATATTTTTTACATTTTTAATCTAATTTTCCATCTACAGACTGAACATACTCTCCTGCAACTCGCCTCACCCAATGTGGTATGGATCTGCTATTTTTTTACACTTTAGAACCGGAACCGCCTTCAGAATCTAGACAGCTAACTAGCTACTAGCTAGTAGTCTGTTAGCCACTGCTAGCGGTCATCACCGTTAACTCGGACATCTGCCAGCCTCAGCCCGGTCAACTCCTGCCAGCCTTCACAGCGTGATATCAACCCAGAGCATATCGGACTGCTTTTCTCTACCACATCTCCGGATTCCTACCACAAGCTCTGAACCTTTATATCCGGATCATCGCAGCTAGCTAGCTGCTATCCGAGTGGCTACACCTGGCTAACGTCTCTGTCCCGAAACAAGCACCAGTTAGCCTGGAGCTAGCCTCGAACTAGGCCCATCTCCTGGCAAGCCGAAGAGATCCATCAAGCAAATCCCGGGCTTCAATTACCTCTTCTGCCAATTGGCCTGCCGACACGGAGCCCCGCCAATCCATCACGACTGGTCTGCTGACGTTGCCGTCCGAGGGGGTTTCAACAGTCTCTCCCGTTGCGACGTCCCCGAGGCCCATCTGCTAGCCTGCTACTAGCCCCGGCCTGCTAGCTGTCTGAATCGTCATGCCTCCAGCTCGCTTAGCTACTCACTGGACCCTATGATCACTCGGCTACACATGCCTCTCCCGAATGTCAATATGCCTTGTCTATTGCGGTTTTGGTTAGTAATTTTTGTCTTATTGCACCTATTGCACTCCAGCCCTGCTCAATATGCCTTAGCTAGCCCTTATGTTCCACCCCCCAGACATGCGGTGACCGCACCTGGATTAAATGGTGCCTCTAGAGACAAAACCTCTCTCTATGCCTAGGCGGCTTGGAAAGACAGTACCGTGCAGTATCGAAGAGCCCTCACTGCTGCTCAATCATCCTACTTTTCCAACTTAATTGAGGAAAATAAGAACAATCCAAAATGTATTTTTGATACTATTGCAAAGCTAACTAAAAAGCAGCATTCCCCAAGTGAGGATGGCTTTCACTTCAGCAGTAATAAATTCATGAACTTCTGAGGAAAAGATCATGATCATTAGAAAGCAAATTACGGACTCCTCTTTGAATCTGCGTATTCCTCCAAAGCTTAGCTGTCCTGAGTCTACACAACTCTGCCAGGACCTAGGATCAAGAGAGACACTTAAGTGTTTTAGTACTATATCTCTTGACACAATGATGAAAATAATCATGGCCTCTAAACCTTCAAGCTGCATACTGGATCCTATTCCAACTAAACTACTGAAAGAGCTGCTTCATGTGCTTGGCCCTCCTATGTTGAACATAATAAACGGCTCTCTATCCACCGGATGTGTACCAAACTCACTAAAAGTGGCAGTAATAAAGCCTCTCTTGAAAAAGCCAAACCTTGACCCAGAAAATATAAAAAAAAATATGACCATATCGAATCTTCCATTCCTCTCAACAATTTTAGAAAAAGCTGTTGCGCAGCAACTCACTGCCTTCCTGAAGACAAACAATGTATACGAAATGCTTCAGTCTGGTTTTAGACCCCATCATAGCACTGAGACTGCACTTGTGAAGGTGGTAAATTACCTTTTAATGGCATCAGACCGAGGCTCTGCATCTGTCCTCGTGCTACTAGACCTTAGTGCTGCCTTTGATACCATCGATCACCACATTCTTTTGGAGAGACTGGAAACCCAAATTGGTCTACACGGACAAGTTCTGGCCTGGTTTAGATCTTATCTGTCGGAAAGATATCAGTTTGTCTCTGTGAATGGTTTGTCCTCTGACAAATCAACTGTACATTTCGGTGTTCCTCAAGGTTCCGTTTTAGGACCACTATTGTTTTCACTATATATTTTACCTCTTGGGGATGTCATTCGAAAACATAATGTTAACTTTCACTGCTATGCGGATGACACACAGCTGTACATCTGTCTCTTATACACATCTAGATGTGTATAAGAGACAGCTCTATTCCGAACGCACTAGACGACCAGTGCCTTTAGCCGTACCCTTATCCTACTCCTCCTCTGTTCCTCTGGTGATGTAGAGGTTAACCCAGGCCCTGCAGCCCCCAGCATCACTCCCATTCCCCAGGTGCTCTCATTTGTTGACTTCTGTAACCGTAAAAACCTTYGTTTCATMRATGTTAACATTAGAAGCRTCCRRCCTAAGTTTGMTTTATTCARRGCTTTAGCACACTCCSCCAAKCCGGATGTCCTAGCCGTGTCTGAATCCTGGCTTAGGAAGGCCACCAAAAATCCTGAAATTTCCATCCCTAACTATAACATTTTCTGACAAGATAGAACTGGGGGGCGGAGTTGAAATCCACTGCAGAGAAAGCCTGCAGAATATACTATCCAGGTCTGTGCCTAAACAATTCGAGCTTCTACTTTTAAAAATCCACCTTTCCAGAAACAAGTCTCTCACCGTTGCCGCTTGATATAGACCCCCCTCAGCCCCCAGCTGTGCCTTGGACACCATATGTGAATTGATCGCCCCCCATCTATCTTCAGAGTTCCTACTGTTAGGTGACCTAAACTGGGACATGCTTAACACCCCGGCCATCCTACAAGRTAAYCTAGATGCCCTCAATCTCACACAAATTATCAAGGAACCTACCAGGTACAACCCTAAATCCGTAACCAAGAGCACCCTCTAAAATATAATTCTGACCAACTTGCCCTCTAAATCCACCTCTGCTGTCTTCAACCAGGATCTCAGTGATCACTGCCTTATTGCCTGTGTGCGTAATAGGTCCGCGGTCAAACGACCACCCCTCATCACTGTCAAACGCTCGCTAAAACACTTCAGCGAGCAGTTCTTTCTTTTTTTGAAAACTCTGTTTATTAAGTTTTACACACACAAGACAACACAAAGCAATATAAATAATATACTCAAATAGAAAAAAATACAAATAATACATAAAAAAATAAAAATAAAAAAAAGCTTCAAAGATACTATACTTTAGACAAGTTAAACACACCAGGCAGAAGGCTACAAAGGTTAAAGGGCAATCTATAGTACAGGGACAGAGCAAACACCTCACCATTGTTCCTGTAAACAGTCAAGGGATAAGGGTGGAGAAATGCAACCACTCACAGACAGTCATGGCCACAGACAGACCCTCCACTGGACCAAAGATAAAACGTTTACAATGCTTTAAAAAATATATATAATTAAATAATCATTTTATGAAGGCGTGAAAACATTTTTTAAATAAAAAACAAGCTCACATTTTAGTCTCTGACCGGGCAAGATGAACAAGGCATCTGTAGGTCACAATCAATAAGCACATCAACCTTAATGCCCCCCCCCCCCTCAGAAATAACACAAAGAAATGCTTATCCAACCCTTAAGTCACAGGGGGGTCAAATACAGACTTATTTTTGTTTTAATATGAATGCCATCAGAGGATGGACTGTTTAAAGTAAGACCGGAATAGAGCCCAAGCCTCATTAAACAGTTTGGGGTTCCCACGTGAATTTAATTAAAAWWTTTCTAGTTTCAGAGAGCACAACACATCTCTCACCCAATATTTATAAGATGGGGGAGCTGCCATCTTCCAGTTCTGTAGTATTAGCCATCTAGCTAAAAGAGTTGTATAAGCAACAGTCCAACTGGATTCTTGACAGGGGGGTACCTATGGGCAGTACTCCAAAAAGGGCTGTAAGGGGAGACAGATCTATAAGTGTCATATATATCAGAGAAACATTTAAATATTAATTCCCAGAAACCTGACAGTTTATGACAGCCCCAAAACATATGCAACAGTGTGGCTGGTTCCATTTTACATCTGACACAGGTAGGATCAAAATCAGAGAATATTCTTCCAAGTTTGGCCCCGGACCAGTGGATACGGTGAACCACCTTGAATTGAATGAGGCTGTGTCTAGTGCTAAAAGAGGACGAATGCACACTGTGCAGCACAGATTCCCAGGTGTCTTCACCAAGTTCCTCACCCAAATCCTTTTCCCATCGAGTCTTTGAAGTCATGAATGATTGCATATACACATCTGAAATTGCGCCCCTAGGAAGCTTGTTCAGCTCAAAGATGCTCTCTATAGCTGTATTCGCAGGCCTATGGGGAAATGCAGGTGTGTTAGTTCTGACAAAGTTCCTAGTCTGGAGATAGTGGAAAAAGTGGGATTGGAGGAAGTTGAACTTTTCCTGTAGCTGAGCAAAAGAGGCAAATGTATCATCAAAGAATAATTGGGCTAGTGAGGAGAGGCCTAGTGAGTGCCAGATAGCAAAAGCCCCATCATTCAAAGATGGAGGAAATAAAATGTTCTGATTAATTGGGCCTGATAGAGAAAAGCCTCAGAGGCTAAAGGCTAAACGGAACTGATTCCAAATTTTAAGAGACTGCTTTACAATTGGGTTGACACACCTTTTGCCTAGGGACACTGGGAGAGACGAGCACAACACAGAAGAAAGTGCAGCAGATTTACACGAATCAGACTCTATCTGTACCCAGAGTGGTCTAGGGCCAGTAGGATCAGTCTGCAGCCAGTACAGAAGGGCTCTGAAATTTGCAGCCCAATAGTATATCTGAACATTTGGTAGAGCTAAACCCCCCAATGCCTTAGGCTTCTGTAAATGTTTGCTACCAATCCGTGGTACCTTGCCATCCCAAATAAAATGCATGAATGTTTGATCCAGTGAATTAAAAAAATATTTTGGAATAAAGATGGGTTAACATTGAAATAAATATACAAATTTGGGCAACACATTCATTTTAATGACATTAATCCTTCCGATAAGAGAAAGAGGTAGCGAATTCCCAAAAATTAAATATTGTTTCAAACTGTCTGCTGGAGCAACAAAGTTTTCCTGAAACAAATTTGAATATTTCCATGTCACTTTAACTCCCAAGTAGGTGAATTGATCCTGGACAATCCTAAARRSWWAAGTTGTAAAAGCGCACTTTAAAGCAGCCTTATTTACAGGAAAAAGCTCACTCTTGCCTAGATTCAGCTTGTACCCTGAGATTGATCCAAACTTTTTAAGAACAGATAAGGCACGTGGCAATGAGGTATCAGGGTTAGAGATACACAAAAGGAGGTCGTCAGCATATAGCGAGACTTTCTGCTCTAAGCCCGTCCTGATTATTCCTTGAATGGCATCATTAGAGCGTAGTGCAATGGCGAGAGGCTCGATTGCCAAAGCAAACAACAAGGGGGAGAGTGGACAACCCTCTCTGGATCCGCGGTTCAAGGGAAAATAGTCAGAGGACAAGTTGTTAGTCCGTACCGAAGCCATGGGGGAAAAATAAAGAATCTTTATCCACGCAATGAATTTGGAGCCAAAGCCAAATCTATAAAGGGCAGCTGTTAGGTAATCCCACTCAACGCGGTCAAAAGCTTTTTCCGCATCAAGTGAGACCACCACCTCCGGGTCCCCCGACGCTGGGGAGTACAGTATATCCATAAGGCGCCTAATACTGAAAAACAAATGCCTATTTCTCACAAAGCCAGTCTGGTCAGAGTGTATTACTTGGTGCAGCGAGCCTTCCATACAGATGGCTAAAAGCTTGGCTAGGATTTTGTAATCACAGTTTAAAAGCGAGATTGGGCGATAGGATCCACATTCCAGGGGGTCTTTGTTTTTCTTTAATAATAATGAAATTGAAGCCTGATAAAGACTAGGCAGTAGCTTTTAAGTATTAAGGCACTCTACAAATAATCAAGACAAGAATGGGCAAAGCAGACCAGAAAACGTCCTGTAAAATTTGATTGGAAAACCGTCCAGACCACTTTTCATTGCGGACACTGCTGTTGCAATCTCCTCGGGTGTAAATTCTTCTTCTAGACAGTCATGGGAGTCTGTATCAATTGAAGGCATATTCAAGCCATTAAAGAAGGAATTAATCAGCAAAGGGTCTTGAGGGGATTCAGAGGTGTATAGCGCAGAGTAAAATTGTTTGAATTGATCATTGATCTCTTTATGTATAACTGTGGTGGCACCAGACAGGGTCCTTATTTGTGGGATTAAACGTGAGGCCTCAGATTT
Source organism: Salvelinus sp. IW2-2015 (assembly GCF_002910315.2). Taxonomy (NCBI): domain Eukaryota; kingdom Metazoa; phylum Chordata; class Actinopteri; order Salmoniformes; family Salmonidae; genus Salvelinus; species Salvelinus sp. IW2-2015. The sequence continues at coordinate 21,567,964 of NC_036843.1, forward strand.
ACGGATCTGATGTGCAAGGAGTTTACTGGCCTTGTCGCCTTGTTCATACACTCTGTACCGAGCTCGCAAGAGTAACTGTTCAGCTTGCCTGGTAGAAAGCTCATCAAATTCAGATTGGAGTAGTTGGCGAGCAGGCCTTTCTAATCGACCTGGCCCAGGTATCCTGGAAGGATATTGACCTTATCCCGTCAGTAGAGGATGCCTGGTTGCTCTTCAAAAATGCTTTCCTCACCATCTTAAATAAGCATGCCCCATTCAAAACATTTTTTTGAACTAAGAACAGATATAGCCCTTAGTTCACCCCAGACTTGACTGCTCTTGACCAGCACAAAAACATCCTTTGGTGTCATGGTTTAGCATCGAATAGACCCCGCGATATGCAACTTTTCAGGGAAGTCAGGAACCAATATACTCAGTCAGTTTGAAAAAGCTAGCCTTAGGAAAGCTAACAGAAATTTGCTTCCTGGAGCTCCAATTCCAAAAAGTTTTGGGACACTCTAAAGTCCATGGAGAATAAGAGCACCTCCTCCCAGCTGCCCACTGCACTGAGGATAGGAAAAACTGTCAACACCGATTAAATCTACAATAATCGACCATTTCAATAAGCATTTTTCCACGGCTGGCCATGCTCTCCACCTGGCTACCCCTACCCCGGCTAACATCTCAGCACCCCCTGCAGGAACTTGCCCAACCCCCCCGTTTCTCCTTCACCCAAATCCAGACAGCTGATGTTCTGAAAGAACTGTAAAATCTGCATCCTTACAAATCAGCTGGGCTAGACAATCTGGACCCTCTCTAAAATTATCAGCCGAAATTGTTGCAACCCCTATTACTAGCCTATTCAACCTCTCTTTTGTATCGTCTGAGATCCCCAAAGATAAGAAAGCTGCCGCGGTCATCCCCCTCTTCAAAGGGGGAGACACTCTAGACCCAAACTGTTATAGACCTATATCCATCCTGCCATGCCTTTCTAAAATAGTTGAAAGCCAAGTTAATAAACAGATCACCGACCATTTCGAATCCCACCGCACCTTCTCCACTATGCAATCTGGTTTCCGAGCTGGTCATGAGTGCACCTCAGCCATGCTCAAGGTCATAAACGATATCTTAACCGCCATCGATAAGAAACAATACTGTGCAGCCGTATTCATTGACCTGGCCAAGGCCTTCGACTCTGTCAATCACCGCATTCTTATCAGCAGACAATAGCCTTGGCTTCTCAAATGACTGCCTCGCCTGGTTCACCAACTACTTCTCTGATAGAGTTCAGTGTGTCAAATCGGAGGGCCTGTTGTCCGGACCTCTGGCAGTCTCTATGGGGGTGCCACAGGGTTCAATTCCCGACTCTCTTCTCTGTATACATCAATGATGTCGCTCTTGCTGCTGGTGATTCTCTGATCCACCTCTACGCAGACGACACCATTCTGTATACATCTGGCCCTTCTTTGGACACTGTGCTAACAAACCTACAAATGAGCTTCAACGCCATACAACACTCATTCCAGTGGCCTCCAACTGCTTTTAAATGCTAGTAAAACTAAGTGCATGCTCTTCAACCGATTGCTGCCCGCACTGGCTCCAGCTCCAAACCCACTGGCTCCAGGTCATCTATTGGTCCAAACACACCAAGACAGTCATGAAGAGGGCACGACAAAGCCTATTCCCCCTCAGGAAACTAAAAAGATTTGGCATGGGTTCCGAGATCCTCAAAAGGTTCTACAGCTGCAACATCAAAAGCATCCTGACTGGTTGCATCACTGCCTGGTACGGCAATTGCTCGGCCTCCGACCGCAAGGCACTTCAGAGGGTAGTGCGTACGGCCCAGTACATCACAGGGGCAAAGCTGCCTGCCATCCAGGACCTCTACACCAGGCGGTGTCAGAGGAAGGCTCTAAAAATTGTCAGACCCCAGCCACCCCAGTCATGGACTGTTCTCTCTACTACTGCATGGCAAGCGGTACCGGAGTGCCAAGTCTAGGACAAAAGGCTTCTCAACAGTTTTTACCCCTAAGCCATAAGACTCCTGAACAGGTAACCAAATGGTTACCCGGACTATTTGCATTATGTGCCCCCCAACCCCTCTTTTACACTGCTGCTACTCTCTGTTTATCTTATATGCATAGTCACTTTAACTATACATTCATGTACATACTACCTAAATTGGCCCYACKAACCAGTGCTCCRGCACATTGGCTAACCGGGCTATCTGCATTGTGTCCCACCACCCGCCAACCCCTCTTTTTACGCTWCTGCTACTCTCRGTTRATCAMATATGCATAGTCACTTTAACGATACCTACATGTACATACTACCTCAATAAGCCTGACTAACAGGTGTCTGTATATAGCCTTGCTACTCTTTTTCAAATGTATTTTTATTGTTGTTTTTATTTCTTTACTTACACACACACCTTTTTTTCTCTCGCACCATTGGTTAGAGCCTGTAAGTAAGCATTTCACTGTAAGGTTGTATTATTACCTGTTGTATTCGGCGCACGTGACCTATAAACTTTGATTTGAAGTCTTTGCTAGGTAAAGCTCCGCCTTATCTCAGCTCACTGGTTACCATAGCAACACCCACCCGTAGCGCACGCTCCAGCAGGTATATTGCACTGGTCATCCCCAAAGCCAACACTTCCTTTAGCCGCCTTTCCTTCTAGTTCTCTGCTGCCAATGGCTGGAACGAATTGCAAAAGTCACTGAAACTGGAGACTTATATCTCCCTCTCTAACTTTAAGCATCAGCTTACCGATCACTGTACCTGTACACAGCAAATCTGTAAATAGCACACCCAACTACCTCATCCCCATATTATTACTTACCCTCTTACTCTTTTGCACCCCAGTATCTCTACTTGCACATCTATCACTCCAGTATTAATGCTAAATTGTAATTATTTTCGCCTCTAGGGCCTATTTATTGCCTACCTCCCTACATTTCCACACACTGTATATAGATTTTTCTATTTTTATTTTATTTTGTGTTATTGACTGTACATTTGTTTATGTGCAACTCTGTGTTGTTGGTTTTGTCGCACTGCTTTGCTTTATCTTGGCCAGGTCGCAGTTGTAATTGAGAACTTGTTCTCAACTGGCCTACCTGGTTAAATAAAGGTGAAATAAATTAAATAAATAATGTTGTAGATACATCTCAAGGATAATCCATGGAAACAGGATGCACCTGAGCTCAATTTTGAGTCTCATACCAAAGGGTCTGAATACTTATGTAAATAAGGTATGTTTTTTACTTTTAATACATTTGAAAACATTTCTAACCCTGTTTTTGCTTTGTCACTATGGAGTATTGTGTTTAGATTGATTCGATTTTTTAAAAGTCCATTTTAGAATAACATAACAAAATGTGGAAAAAGTAAAGGGGACTGAATAATTTGCGAATGAACTGTATATAGACATAATATTGTTATGGCATGTTACTGGCATAGATAAAATACACTATATATACAAAAGTATGTGGACACCCCTAGTGGATTCAGTTGCAACACTCACTACCAAATTCCTGTTTGTTGGGAACTTCGTGAAATGGGTTTCCATGGCCGAGAAACCAGACACATGCCTAAGATCACCATGCACAATACCAAGCGTCGGCTGGAGTGGTGCAAAGCTCGCCGCCATTGGACTCTGGAGCAGTGGAAACGCGTTCTCTGGAGTGATGAATCACGCTTCACGATCTGGCAGGCCGACGGACGAATCTGGTTTTGGCGAATGGCAGGAGAACACTACCTGCCCCAATGCATAGTGCCAAATGTCAAGTTTGGTGGAGGAGGAATAATGGTCTGGGCTATTTTCCATGGTTCGGGCTAGGCCCCTTAGTTCCAGTGAACGTCCACATTCTAGACGATTATGTGCTTCTAACTTTGTGGCAACAGTTTGGGGAAGGCCCTCCTGTTTCATCATGACAATGCCTCTTCACAAAGTGAGGTCCATATAGAAATGGTTTGTCGAGATCGGTGTGGAAGAACTTGACTGGCCTGCACAAAGCCCTGACCTCAACCCCATCGAACACCTTTGAGATTAATTTGAATATCGACTGCGAGCCAGGCCTAATTGCCCAAAATCAGTGCCCGACCTCACTAATGCTCTTGTGGCTGGATGGAAGCAAGTCCCTGCAGCAATGTTCCAACATCTAGTGGAAAGCCTTCCCAGAAGAGTGGAGGCTGTTATAGGAGCAAAGGGGGTGACCAACTCGATATTAATGCCCCTGGTTGTGGAATGAGATTTGATTAGCAGGTGTCCACATACACTACATGACCAAAAGTATGTCAAACAGTTAACATGGAAGCTATAGCTAAACCCTAACATGTAGTTAGTGTGGCTTTCGAATCCAAAAACATTCTCCCATGTGCACAAATATCGTAAAATTATTCCGCTGCTTTCTCAGCTGTGAGTGTCAACCTTGCTAACGTTAGGTATATAATGTTAGCGAGCAAAGCTAAAGTAGCGTAGCCATTTAACCATATACCGTTTATTTTCACATGCCAATATAGCGTTACCTTTTTGAAGTACTTACCACAGAATCATAAATGTAACCTGAGACAGGTTTATCTCATTAATTCTCCTAGCAACTAATAAGCACACTGTTACGGAGTCTAGTTGATAGGTAATCGACTAGTTCGACTGTTCCCCAGACTCCACGCGTAGGGACTTGTACAATGCTTAACAAGGCTATTGAATTTAACATTGGTGTCTGTCTATTCTTTAATCCGACATAACATACAGAAACATGGTATCAGAAGTGGCTCGGAAAACACACGTTAGTTATTTTTGTAGCTAAGTACAGTATAGCGCAGTTACGTTCCATATGCGAACACAAGCCGTTTCCTACTCACAACACTGATCAACTCGTTGTTAGCTGGCTAGCTAGCATCACCACCTACCTCCAGACTGAAGGCAAAGAAATCTCCTATTCCATTGCTATGGCAGCGAACATTCCGCCACCAAATCACATGGTTCTCACAGGGGACTGAATACTAATTGGGACAACTTCAGGGATGAATTCGAGGACTATGCGCTGGCGACACGGTCTACATGAGAAACCCAACGAGGTACAAGCGGCAACTCTGAGGAGTTTAATGGGCAGTGAATGCAGGCATATCTACCGGCACAATCTCACCCTCACGGCACGACAAACAGTGTGATGCAAAGGCTATATTGGATGCATTGGAGAATTACTTCAAACCCGCCAGAACGTCATTTACGAACGGTTCGTTTTCGGAAGCTGCAAACAGGAAGAGGGTGAGTCAGTACACAACTTTGTAACCCGTTTGAGAGAGAAATCCGCCACTTGTGAATTACGGGGATGTG
>NC_036843.1:21575432-21714155 GCF_002910315.2 Salvelinus sp. IW2-2015
GCACATCTATCACTCCAGTATTAATGCTAAATTGTAATTATTTTCGCCTCTAGGGCCTATTTATTGCCTACCTCCCTACATTTCCACACACTGTATATAGATTTTTCTATTTTTATTTTATTTTGTGTTATTGACTGTACATTTGTTTATGTGCAACTCTGTGTTGTTGGTTTTGTCGCACTGCTTTGCTTTATCTTGGCCAGGTCGCAGTTGTAATTGAGAACTTGTTCTCAACTGGCCTACCTGGTTAAATAAAGGTGAAATAAATTAAATAAATAATGTTGTAGATACATCTCAAGGATAATCCATGGAAACAGGATGCACCTGAGCTCAATTTTGAGTCTCATACCAAAGGGTCTGAATACTTATGTAAATAAGGTATGTTTTTTACTTTTAATACATTTGAAAACATTTCTAACCCTGTTTTTGCTTTGTCACTATGGAGTATTGTGTTTAGATTGATTCGATTTTTTAAAAGTCCATTTTAGAATAACATAACAAAATGTGGAAAAAGTAAAGGGGACTGAATAATTTGCGAATGAACTGTATATAGACATAATATTGTTATGGCATGTTACTGGCATAGATAAAATACACTATATATACAAAAGTATGTGGACACCCCTAGTGGATTCAGTTGCAACACTCACTACCAAATTCCTGTTTGTTGGGAACTTCGTGAAATGGGTTTCCATGGCCGAGAAACCAGACACATGCCTAAGATCACCATGCACAATACCAAGCGTCGGCTGGAGTGGTGCAAAGCTCGCCGCCATTGGACTCTGGAGCAGTGGAAACGCGTTCTCTGGAGTGATGAATCACGCTTCACGATCTGGCAGGCCGACGGACGAATCTGGTTTTGGCGAATGGCAGGAGAACACTACCTGCCCCAATGCATAGTGCCAAATGTCAAGTTTGGTGGAGGAGGAATAATGGTCTGGGCTATTTTCCATGGTTCGGGCTAGGCCCCTTAGTTCCAGTGAACGTCCACATTCTAGACGATTATGTGCTTCTAACTTTGTGGCAACAGTTTGGGGAAGGCCCTCCTGTTTCATCATGACAATGCCTCTTCACAAAGTGAGGTCCATATAGAAATGGTTTGTCGAGATCGGTGTGGAAGAACTTGACTGGCCTGCACAAAGCCCTGACCTCAACCCCATCGAACACCTTTGAGATTAATTTGAATATCGACTGCGAGCCAGGCCTAATTGCCCAAAATCAGTGCCCGACCTCACTAATGCTCTTGTGGCTGGATGGAAGCAAGTCCCTGCAGCAATGTTCCAACATCTAGTGGAAAGCCTTCCCAGAAGAGTGGAGGCTGTTATAGGAGCAAAGGGGGTGACCAACTCGATATTAATGCCCCTGGTTGTGGAATGAGATTTGATTAGCAGGTGTCCACATACACTACATGACCAAAAGTATGTCAAACAGTTAACATGGAAGCTATAGCTAAACCCTAACATGTAGTTAGTGTGGCTTTCGAATCCAAAAACATTCTCCCATGTGCACAAATATCGTAAAATTATTCCGCTGCTTTCTCAGCTGTGAGTGTCAACCTTGCTAACGTTAGGTATATAATGTTAGCGAGCAAAGCTAAAGTAGCGTAGCCATTTAACCATATACCGTTTATTTTCACATGCCAATATAGCGTTACCTTTTTGAAGTACTTACCACAGAATCATAAATGTAACCTGAGACAGGTTTATCTCATTAATTCTCCTAGCAACTAATAAGCACACTGTTACGGAGTCTAGTTGATAGGTAATCGACTAGTTCGACTGTTCCCCAGACTCCACGCGTAGGGACTTGTACAATGCTTAACAAGGCTATTGAATTTAACATTGGTGTCTGTCTTTATTCTTTAATCCGACATAACATACAGAAACACACACCGCTATAATACAGTCCTTTCTGTGGAATTGAGGAAGTTCTGATTCCATTTGGAATTATGGTGTTGATCATCTTTTGTCCACCAGGGAGCAGTCGATGATTAGCTAAACTAAATCGTTCATAAACCTCCAGCCAGATACTTCTCCCACGAAGGTTGAGAAGAGGACGTTAATAATTAAATACATAAATATTTAGGTAGTCACAAATGGTAGGGGGGAACTTTCTAGTGCTGATGTTATTAATTACGACAATTTGCAGGTGGAAATGTAGCCAGGATTGATAGTAAATTGCTGCACTGTGTTTACCAGCATATATTTTTTTATTAGTACGCCTGATGTATACATTCCTGTAGATATTAAATATTTAAGATTCAGTTTCTGACGAGTGTGCAGTGCACTTTATTTAAATGTTTACCGTTATGATATTACACTCCACCACAGTAGGTGGCGATATTGAAGCATGTTCAATGCGGCTGCTGTTGTGTTGAACATAAAGCCATTTTCTTGTTGGTTGGAGAGTGACTGGGATGTGCTGAAACACATCAGACAGAGTTGTTATAAAGGATTTTTGAAGAGTTTTTACCACAATGAGTTCAATTGGAACTGGGGTAAGTTTTTTTTATGCTAACAAATAAAATGTTTGGTAACTTGTTAGCCTCGGCTCACCTTAGCCAGGCTAGCAACAAAGTTAGCCAACTTGCTAGCTGTGACTGCTCTGTGCTAGTTTTAGGTTTCAGTAGATAACTAGCTAATAATACATTTAATCACGTCATTCGTGTAAGATCTATAATCGTATATAGTGGTGAAGTACATTTTACACTGGGTATTGTTACCTAGCTGTTCTTGCCTTGCAGTACTACTGTTAGTTTGATACTAAGCCATGTTGTCATGCCTGCTGTGCTGAGTCACTTGCACTACAGGCTAGTTAGCTACAGTAGCAATGCTGGCTAAGCTAAATCGAAATTGAAACCAATTCAACTGATTTGGTGTAGGAGAGCTACCGATATCCAATCTATCAACAAATGTTTGATATCACATTATATTTACAAGTTAGACACTGGAAGCCTTTAATTAGCTAGATTGACACTCACACATGCACTTTCAAATGGCTCGGTGCTATCCGGTATCTTTGGGACGTCCCTAACCTTAATCTTTTTAAATTTCAATGTATGGATGTCCCAAGGAGCCTAGATTACACGGAGCCTTTCAAAGGGGATTCCTCTATTGTGAATCTAACAGTTACTAACATGATTTTGCTAGCCATTACTGTGAAAAGTGACACCAATGAGTATTGGTGAGATTGATGTAAAAGTTTGAAGCCTGGCAGTTCCTGTCAATGAAACATGTATGTTATATCAACAGCAGTGGTCATCAAAATATAACATCCAAATCTCCCTTTCTAGTATGATTTGTCTGCCTCCACCTTTTCCCCTGATGGAAGGGTGTTCCAGGTGGAATATGCCATGAAGGCAGTAGAAAACAGCAGGTATGTGATCTTTCCATCTTTTAATGTGTTTTTGAATGCAGTAGAAAACAGCAGGTATGTGATCTTTCCATCTTTTAATGTGTTTTTGAATGCAGTACTAACCACATGATGGAAAGTGACAGGAATATGCACAAATCACTTTTTTGTACTCAAGTGTCTCAATTTGTTTTTTGTTCTTTCTCCTTACAGCACAGCAATTGGGATACGATGCAAGGATGGGGTTGTGTTTGGTGTCGAGAAATTGGTTCTCTCCAAACTTTACGAACAAGGCTCAAACAAGCGTATCTTCAATGTCGACCGTCACGTAGGGATGGTATGTATTCATCCACAGACCACATGCCCAGTATATGTGTGTTTACCAACAAAACTGATGTGCACGCAACCACATGGAGAAAAACCCCAATCTTACAATCAAAGGATTAAAATGTAAGCTATTTCATCTGCAAATGTTTATTAAACATCAAGAGATTTACCCATTGTACTTTATATGCTGTTTATTTCAAATACATAGTTACAGTTGCAGGTTAGCTAGCTAGCTCACGATAGCTTCCAAACCCTACTGGATTGGCTGTTGATACCTAGCATGCTGTCGGCTTGCTAGCACCAACATGGCGAGCCACTCTGGACGAAGCTAGCGTGGCTGGGCAAATCATCGCTAGTTAGTGGATCTTGGCCCGTAACACTCAGAGTATTTGCAATGTCGTCCTTTCTCTGCTGTTTACTTTGTGCATTGCTGAATCTACCTTTTAACTTTTTTACCGATAGGCAGTGGCTGGACTACTGGCTGATGCTCGATCCCTGTCTGAGGTGGCCAGAGAGGAGGCCTCCAACTTCAGATCCAACTATGGACACAATATCCCACTGAAGGTAAAAAGAACTCTGATGCTCTTGATCAGTGTTTTCGCTCAAACTCCTCCTTGTGTACCCTGTCAGTTCCATGTATTTGGTCTGTTCCGTTACAGTACTACCACACCTGATTCAACTGGATAACTGTGACTGTATTAACATGTTTTGTCAACATATTCTGAATTGATTTGCCTTGTCCCCAAGTCCTATGGACAATTGACATATTCCTTGATTTGAGATAAAATACATACAGGTGAAGTTGAAGTTTACATAGACTTAGGTTGGACTCATTAACTTGTTTTTCAACCACTCCACAAATTTCTTGTTAACAAACTATAGTGTTGGCAAGTCGGTTAGGACATCTACTTTGTGCATGACACAAGTAATTTTTCCAACAATTGTTTACAGACAGATTATTTCACTTATAATTCACTGTATCACAATTCCAGTGGGTCAGAAGTTTACATACACTAAGTTGACTGTGCATTTAAACAGCGTTGCAAAATTCCAGAAAATGATGTCATGGCTTTAGAAGCTTCTGATAGGCTAATTGACATCATTTGAGTCAATTGGAGATGTACCTGTGGATGTATTTCAAGGCCTACCTTCAAACTCAGTGCCTCTTTGCTTGACCTCATGGGGAAATCAAAAGAAATCAGCCAAGTCCTCAGAAAAACAATTGTCGCCATCCACAAGTCTGGTTCATCCTTGGGAGCAATTTCCAAACGCCTGAAGGTACCACGTTCATCTGTACAAACAATAGTACACAAGTATAAASACCATGGGACCACGCAGCCGTCATACCACTCAGGACGGAGACACATTCTGTCTCCTAGAGATGAACGTATTTGCGAAAAGTGCAAATCAATCCGAGAACAACGGCAAAGGACCTTGTGAGTAAAACGAGTCCAATGTTGACATAACCTGAAAGGCCGCTCAGCAAGGAAGAAGCCACTGCTCTAAAACGGCTATAAAAAAAAAAGCCAGACTACGGTTTGCAATTGCATATGAGGACAAATATTGTACTTTTTGGAGAAATGTCCTCTCGTCTGATGAAACAAAAATAGAACTGTTTGGTCACAATGACCATCGTTATGTTTGGAGGAAAAAGGGGGATGCTTGCAAGCTGAAGAACACCGTCCCAACTGTGAAGCACGGGGGTGACAGCATCATGTTGTGGGGGTGCTTGGCTGCAGGAGGGACTGGTGCACTTCACAAAATAGATGGCATCATGAGGGAGGAAAATTATGTGGCTATATTGAAGCAACATCTCAAGACATCAGTCAGGAAGTTAAAGCTTGGTCGCAAATGGACAGTGACCCCAAGTATACTTCCAAAGTTGTGGCAAAATAGCTTAAGGACAACGAAGTCATGGTATTGAAGTGGCCATCACAAAGCCCTGACCTCAATCCTATAGAAAATGTGTGGGCAGAACTGAAGAAGTGTGTGCGAGCAAGGAGGCCTATAAACCTGACTCAGTTACACCAGCTCTGTCAGGAGGAATGGGCCAAAATTCACCCAACTTATTGTGGGAAGCTTGTGGAAGGCTACCTGAAACTTTGACCCAAGTTAAACAATTTTAAAGGCAATGCTACCAAATACTAATTGAGTGTATGTAAACTTCTGACCCCCTGGGAATGTGATGAAAGAAATAAACGCTGAAATAAATCATTCTCTCTACTATTATTCTGACATTTCACATTCCTAAAATAGTGGTGATCCTAACAGACCTAAGACAGGGAACATTTACTAGGATTAAATGTCAAGAATTGTGAAAAACTGAGTTTAAATGTATTTGGCTAAGGTGTAWGTAAACTTCTGACTTCAACTGTATAATCTCTCTTTACAGCATCTCTCAGAGAGAGTGGCCATGTACGTCCATGCCTACACGTTATACAGTGCGGTGCGGCCGTTTGGATGTAGCTTCATTTTGGGCTCTTACGATCAAGATGATGGTCCTCAGCTGTACATGGTTGACCCCTCTGGAATCTCATATGTGAGTTATTTTTGGGGGGTTTATCCCCAAACAAGCGCTGTCTGTCATTCATTTACTGTTTTCACACTACACGTTTAGGGACGGTTTCCCGGACCCAGATTAAGACTCATCCAGGAATGAGGCATTCTCTGTGGGGATTTTACCTTGAGCATGTGGTTTAGTCCTGGACTAGTTTTAATCTAGGTCATGGAAAATGGCCCTTTTTTTTAAGGTGTTTGAACCTATGCAATGTTTGATTGATTGGGAATGTTGATTGATTGCCAACATAGATGTTGTATATCTTATTATTCAACCTTAAATTATGACCTGAAATTTGTAACATTAGGCAATGCTGTTAAAATATTAGATGACCACTTATTCATTATTTTGTTATATCAAGGGTTACTGGGGATGTGCTATTGGAAAAGCCAAGCAAGCCGCCAAGACAGAAATTGAAAAGCTTCAGGTAAGAATATTACTTGAGCCGAGTTTCTTAAGACAAGGGAAGATCTTGCTTAATTGTTTGACTTTGATTTTGTATGCTATTGCTATCAACAGATGAAAGACATGACCTGCAGGGAGTTGGTAAAAGAGGTGGCCAAAATGTAAGTGTTTTTGTTTGTTTTATTAAAGGAACACAAACCCACACTGTTGTTCACGCTCATGAATAGCCTCCAATCAAGGCACTGCGTATTAAGTTGCTACTAACATGTACTGTTGGATGTTTTGTAGAATCTACATTGTACATGATGAAGTGAAAGACAAATCGTTCGAGTTGGAACTAAGCTGGGTTGGAGAAGGTAATGCCACTTTCCCATATACACATGTATTTTTAAGTGTGTTATTGTCTCCCTTTGTACATCTGTACATGACAAATGTAACAAAGGCAGAGTTTTGTACCCTGGTCTAAGCCACCACTAGTGTACCGGGTTAGCAGCCATAGCGTTTTTGTAACAAACTTGTCTCTGGTTGTGAGCAGTGTCACACATTTTAAATCTGACAGTTAACCCAGCTCATAACTAGGCAAGTCAGTTAAGAACAAATTCTTATTTACAATGACGGTCTACCCCGGTCAAACCCTAACGACGCTGGGCCAATTGTGTGCCACCCTATGGGGCTCCCGAGTGGCGCGGCGGTCTAAGGCACTGCATCTCCGTGCTAGAGGCATCACTACAGACCCTGGTTCGGTTCCAGGCTGTTTCACAACTGTCCGTGATTGGGAGTCCATAGGGCGTTGTCCGGGTTAGGGTTTGGTCGGGGTAGGCCGTCATTGTAAATAAGAAATTGTTCTTAACCGACTTGCCTAGTTAAATAAAATAACAAAGTGATGTATGGCAAGCATGTGCTATAAGGGGTTATGATTCTGTTAGATACTCAATCTAGCTATCACCTGGTCTAGTCAAATTGATCGCAGCTGGATGTTCTGCTTGAACTGAGCAGTGCAACTTATGACCTTCATGTCCCTTCACCAGTGACAAATGGAAAACATGAGCTGGTTCCAAAAGACATCAGGGAGGAGGCAGAGAAGTACGCTAAGGTATGTACCACGACTACCATTCATTCATTTTTATTTTCCATGGCATTTCTGTGACACTGTATTCTAACCAAAAATACGTCTGTGGTTTGAACTCGAGTCTCCTGTGCGCCACACGACTTGAGTTAGCTTGCTGAGCTAAAGCCCAAGCTTTAGCCCAGGGAGCCAACTCAAGTCTTCAGGTCCCAGGCAAGGTTACCCATCACGTGAGAATGGTTCACTGAACCACTTCCATTATATCTGTCTTGCTGATTCGCAATGCCTTATGCTTCCACCATAGGATTCCTTGGAGGAGGAAGATGACTCTGATGAAGACAACATGTAAACTCATTTCTGTGATTTCTCCACCCGTCACACACCTACTGACAGGATGGCTCTCCAAGAGGCACAAGTTGTTTTGTAATTAATGGACCATTCATGTCATTTCTTCCCTTTTTGGGTTTGATGGATTTCAGCCTTGAAATAAAAGTTGAAGATAAGCACTGTTTATACTAAAAGCATCTTTGGCCTTTTTTTTGTGAGACACTAAATGCTGTCAAGGGTTTGCCTCTGTCATTTGATTTTGTAATTGTGTGTATTTAGCACATAATATCTCAAGGACGGTCACTTGATCCTTCTGGTGGTGCCAGTTGTGGAAGAAGACCAAGACTCTATTTCAGTGCAGTGTGATATGTTTCAAGTATGACTCAGTGACCCGAAGGGCAAAAGTCTCCACATTGACCTCCAACTCCATGCCAGCCTCATCTGATTCTATCCCTGCTTGGATACAATTTAAATCAAATTTTATTCATCACATAAACCCACAATAACATTTGCTAAATATGTGTAACTAAATACTTGTGTTCCTAGCTCCAACAGTGCAGTAGTATCTAACAATACACATCTAAAAGAATGCAAGTAAGAAATATATAAATATTAGATTGAGCAATGTTGACCAGTGTCTTGAATCTGAGGGATTGATTAGCTCCTCATCTGTACATTTGATAAAGACATATCCTTCTGCCTGCCTGGGACAGATTATCTTGTCGTGGCGCTGATGTCAACCTAGTAGATTTAGGCTTGGAATTTCACGTCAGGATACTCAGCCAGAAGAGTAGCCAGTGTTCAGTTACACCCCTCAACACGGCTATATACGTTCATTGTCTGGCTTTAGGTAAGTAGTAAGCAAGATTTGACAGCAATCATTTCACTGGCTTTTACCTGCACATGCTTCCTTCCGGTTACGTAACCAACTTGCCTGCTCTGACGTCCTACGAACAAGGCGCAATTGGCCTCAATTTAAAACGAATCGATACTTTATATTTAACTCGTATCCTCTCCCCAGCAAATGACTACATTGCTAGTAACTCAAATTCAAATACGAGTTACCGCTAGCACCATCTAACGAGTGAGTAGCAATTACTTGCGTTTTCAGTTCACATAGTATATTTCCCACCTTGGAGTGACAAGGAAGCCAGTGTCGAAAATAGGCGGTCCATTGTAAAATATTTCTAACCAGTGAAAGGCTTGGATTGAGATAAAAGCCAATCATATTTCCATGTTGGGGTGTTATTCTTGTAAAAGAAGCCAAGTATGAGAGGACCAATAGCACATTTTCTCTCAAAGCGCCGATTTCCATCTCTACCAACCATAAATACAGAGAAGGTATGTCCTATAGAATTTGAAGAAAGTGTTGACCAATCATATTTCTACGATTCGACCACCGCTGTCAAGCCAGCCAATCGGATTTCGAGAGACCCAGTTTCAGCTCAACAGCTTGTTATTCGTGTATTGCTTTGCAAATCTGGCTAGCAAGTCGTGTCGTTGCATGTAAGTATAAAAAAATATATATATCCCTCTCTAATGAATTACAAACGTTTAACAGTTCACGCTATTTAGATCAACGTGACACCCGTGTCGTTAGTTATCGGACGAGACTTCGCTAAATTTCGTATTTTTTCCCTGTAAGGTTAGGCTGGTAAAGAATTGAAAGCCAGTGACCATTTGGCTTGTTTTTGCAGTGAAGAAATGTATGCGCCTTTTGTGAAACTGGATAATAAATAATGATTGTTCTGATACTTTTTTGTTTTATCGTCGAACAAACCTACCTGACTGCCTCTCGTTTATCCAAATGAGAACCACCGTTTGAAATGTTCTGCCTGAACTAGCTGGCCAACTCAATGACTAGCAAGGCGCTTTAAATCGCCATATCGAGAAACTGTTAACGTTGGCTAGCTAGCATGTTTAAGTTAGCTAACTAGCTAAATTTAGCTTTCGAGTTGAGGGAAATCTTCTGTCGTTACTTACTTTAAACACAATATTTATCATCTCTGTTTCTACTAAAACATATTGTCTAAGAGACTGGTACACCTTTTGTAGCCAGCTCCTCTGTATTTCTCAAGCAGTTAGGAATGAGCTCCCAGCCTGACATGGTGCAGCACGGCGAGCTATGATGGCGACGTGACACAGTCAGATTGCGAGCAAAGCGGGAAGGAACACGCACTATTCTGTCTGTTGTCTATGTGCAACGTCCTTGTAGTATGCCAACGCTGGGCTGTAATTCTATTGATAAAATTCTTTTTAAAAGCTTTTGACTTTTTTTTGTCAACAATCAGCATGAGCATACAGTTAAACTAGATAGCCAGTAGCCACACATTTTTGTGAGTCTGGAGGGAGGGGGCTGCATCGAGCTTGAAAAGAATGCGTTAGAAGTAGCAGGCTAGTTCGTCGTTAGCCTGTTAGCATATTTACTATTTTTCGACTAAAATTGATTTAGTCCGAATCACGGCTGTTTTGACACCTTTATTCATCTGTAATTCCTATCTTGTTTTACAGCAATCAAAACCAATCGAGCTGGACTCCCTCAAATAGCCTCTACGATGAAGGTAAGTCACTTGGCTAACCTCAGTTGAAAACAGCAGTGAAGCCGACGCCTCTTTCACTTGGCTTGCAAAGAGACTGGGGGACAACTGTCTATATGGTTGGCAACAATATATGACAATTTGAAGGTGTCAATGTCACATACAGTACCAGTCAAAAGTTTGGACACACCAACTCATTCAAGGGTTTTTCTTTATTTCTACTATTTTCTACATTGTAGAATAATAGTGAAGACATCAAAACTATGAAATAACACATATGGAATCATGTAGTAACCAAAAAGGTGTTTAAACAAATCAAAATCTATTTTTTTTATTTTAGATCTTCAAAGTAACCACCCTTTGCCTTGATGACAGCTTTGCACACTCTTGGCATTTGTTCAAAGCTTCACCTGGAATGCTTTTTCAACAGTCTTGAAGGAGTTCCCACATGCTGTGCACTCGTTGGCTGCTTTTCCTTCACTCTGCAGTCCAACTCACCCCAAACCATCTCAATTGGGTTGAGGCCAGGTCATCTGAAGCAGCACTCATCACTCTCCATCTTGATCAAATACCTCTTACGCTGCCTGGATGTGTGTTGGGTCATTGTCCTGTTGAAAAACAAATGATAGTCCCACTAAGCGCAAACCAGATGGGATGGCGTATCGCTGCAGAATGCTGTGGTAGCCATGCTGGTTAAATGTGCCTTGAATTCTAAATAAATCAGTGTCACCAGTAAAGCACCATCACACCACCTCCTCCACGGTGGGAACCACACATGCAGAGATCATCCGTTAACCTACTCTGCATCTCAGAAAGACACGGCGGTTGGAACCAAAAWTCAAAAATTTGGACTCATCAGACCAAAGGACAGATTTCCACCGGTCTAATGTCCATTGCTTGTGTTTCTTGTCCCAAGCGAGTCTCTTCTTATTGGTGACCTTTAGTAGTGGTTTCTTTTCAGCAATTTGACCACGAAGGCCTGATTCACGCAGTCTCCTCTGAACAGTGGATGTTGAGATGTCCGTTATTTGAACTCATTAGGTGAAGCATTTATTTGGGCTGCAATCTGAGGTGCAGCGGTCCTCATGAGAGCCAGTTTCATCATAGCGCTTGATGGTTTTTGCGACTGCACTTGAAGAAACTTTCAAAGTTCTGGATTGACTGACCTAAATGATGGACTGTCGTTTCTTTTTGCTTATTTGAGGGCTTGTGGCAAGAACAGCTATGTGGTAAAAGCCCAAATCCATATATCTTCTGTTTACCACCCCTACCTTGTCACACCACAACTGGCTCAAACGCATTAAGGAAAGAAATTCCACAAATTAACTTTTAACAAGGCACACCTGTTCATTGACATGCATTCCAGGTGACTTCCTCATGAAGCTGGTTGAGAGTGCCAAGATTGTGCAAAGTGTGGCTACTTTGAAGAATCTCAAATATAAAATACATTTTGACTAACACTTTTTTGGTTACAGCATGATTCCATATGTGTTGTTTAATAGTTTGTCTTATCTATTATTCTACAGTGTAGAACATAGTAAAAAATAAACACCCTTGAATTAGTAGATGTGTCCAAACTTTTGACTGGTACTGTATATTTAATTTCAATGTCAAAGTTTTCATGTAGGCTTCACCATATATGACAATTTTCAGACAGCATTGCCCACCTCTTCCTGAGGAAGACAACAAATGTTCTTGAGTTGAAAAACCTCTAATGCAATGTTTGTGGCATCATGCTTCCTGGACATCTCTTTCAATAGTGGTCAAACATGGTCTGTGTTTACTTTCTAAGAAAGAACAATGATAAATGTTACAGGGGTGTCTGTTTTTCTTACAGGCAGCGGACGAGCCTGCCTACCTGACCGTGGGGACGGAGGTCAGCGCGAAATACAGAGGTGCCTTCTGTGAGGCAAAAATCAAGACTGTTAAACGGACGGTGAAGGTTAAGGTAAGAGCACGGCACAACAATGGCTCCGTCTCAAATGACACCCCATTCTCCTTATAGTGCACTACTATAAACGGAATGGGGCTGGGGTCAAAAGTATTGCACTATATAGGGAAGAGGGTGTCATTTGGGACACAGACAACATTCTAATCAAACAAGGGAGTAATGTGAAAGGGTGCAAATGGTGATGTCCAAATCTGACAAGGATATGTTGTGTGTGTGTGTATATATAGGCCAAGTAGACAAGCTGATTGTCCAGTTTCGGTCACAGTTTTGCTGCAAAAGGACCCCCCCATCTAAATGTTAGTGTATGCCAGTGACATCTTTCACATAGACCTTGTTCTATGAACAGTTGCTCAGTTTGTTTCAGAAAGCATTATGCTAATCCAGGGGTCTTCAACCTTTTCTAGCATACTTTTTTTTAGCATACTTTTTTTTTGTCATTCTCCTCTACCCTGCGACTCTTCCCCCGATCCTTGGTGTACAAGAGATGTTTTCTGTCAATATAACTGGTAAAATAAGGTTAGTAAACAACTAAGGGGCCCCATAAAATCATATGTAGTATTTTCCTGATTTTATATCTTTCGATATTATAATTATTCATAGAGCAACAATAACAAATTATGTTCTGAGTCATGTCAATGCTTAAATCACATGGAAATACCATTATTTTTTATTTTTTTAGGTATGGAAAAGAACAACGCATTTGTGATTTGAGTGTAATTCCCCTTCATCTGTGCATCGGGCGAGAAAGGAATGTGTCGGTCTAGCCTACTGCTGCACCACATGTCATGGCAGAGTTTGCAAAACAATTGCCACTCAATTTATACAAATAATCATGATCTAGTAATGTCAGGTAAGCCTAATTTGCATTTGAGAGTTTTTTGCGAAAGTCTTGGTCCACCCACAAGACTGTTATCATTAGCATCGCTAACTGGCTATACATACAGTGATAGACAAATGCGCGCACCAAACAGACGGACAGCAATTTTTCTGGGAATTAATTGGCATATATTGTTTGGCTTTTTAAGCCAACAGTGGCTAACCAGGGGTGGGATAATGTCGATGTGTCTTTGATTGGACAGTGGCCGGGAGCTTTATGGTTGACTGTTTGCGATGGAACACATGGGGGGGGAAATGCATGCGTCACCCTTTATTTGGATAGTCCGGATTTTCCATCTGTAGATGCTCTACAGATGATCCTACTGTCTGTTGCTAATTAACTGCTTGCTAAGTTTAGGGTTAGTAGATTAGTTGAAATGTTACAGATAGTAGGTTAAGCATCTACAGATGGACTATCCATATATAGTGTTACCAAAGCATGTACTTACAGAATCGATTGGCAAGCTACTCATAGTTGGGCTGCGAGCTACTGGTAGTTCGCGATCTAGATGTTGGAGACCCCTGGGTTAATCTGACCTACGCAGTCCCAACTAGACACTCTGAAAATAGTTAATTTAGTCTTATCATAACAAACGCTGGTGATAGTCTGTCATCATGACTGCATTGGTTACAGCGTGTTGGGTAAAACACATGTTTCACATTAAATACACTGAACAGTGTTGGTCCCTTGTTTCTTGAGCTGCAATTAAAAATCCCTGAAATCTGTGCTGGGGACAATAAAAGGCCACTTTAAAATTAGCAGTTGTCACAACACAATGCTTCAGAAGTGAAGTTTTGTGGGAGCGTGCAATCGGCATGCTGACTCCAGGTATCTCCACCAGAGCATTGAATGTTAATTTCTCTACCATAAGCTGCCCCCAAAATCATTTTAGATAATTTTGCAGTATGTCCAACCGGTCTCACAACCGCAGAGCACGTGTAACCACGCCAGCCCAGGACCTCCACACCCAGCTTCTTCTTCAGCTGCGGGATCATCTGAGGAGGGGTGCTGAGGAGTATTTCTGTCTGTAATAAAGCCCTTTTGTGGGGGAAAACTCATTCTGATTGGATGGGCCTATGCCCTCCAAGGCCCACCCATGGCTACACCCCTGCCCAATCATGTGAAATCCATAGACTAGGGCCTAATGAATCTGGTTTTGTATTTTTTCGAACAACCGATAGGCCTAGGAGTTTTGGTTCATATGTGCTTTTTTAATTATTCCTGAAAACACCATTGTGAACATGTGGGTGCCACTGAACTGGTGAACCTGCCTATAGGTCAGGGCTGATGATGGTTATTGTTTTAAGATCAAGTGATCCCACACCAATCGCCAGCTAGCAGCATTGTGAACTGACCACCTGTATTCTCCGCTGTTCTCCTTTGCTTCTGCTCTTCTATTATGATTGTCACAACAAGGTCAGAGTACCCTTGATTGATTATTTAAATGGTCTAGTGTTCGTGGGACGAGGTAGGAAACCCCATTTGAACTTTCTCCACATAGAAAGATGGGTGAAGGGTATTATGCACCATTCCCTGGTAGTACTAGAAGCACATGCCTACTATTGTATCAGATCTTAAACCATCTGTAGCTTGAAACCCCTGTTTGTACAACTATGCCTTCCAGCGTTGGCATGTGAGGTTTGTCTATAGGCTCCTTGGTAACTGACTGGTCTAGTAAAATGTAATTTGTCATATTTTGTGTCTAGTCATGAAGAGGAAAGTTTTCTGTTACTCAACTAGATTATTTCATCTTGACTGAATTCCTTTTGTTTCCCTCCTTTCTCCCTAGGTGATGCTCAAAGGAGACACTACCTCACAAGTTGTTCAAGATGACCAAGTGAAAGGACAGTTGAGGGTAAGTTTGGAACTAACTGGCATTGCATCACCGAGCTCCCCACAGCATGATATGCAATACATTAATTAGGCCCTCATTGTTCTTTTGATTCTCAGAATCATCTGTTCGTCACATGATTCTGAGATTCCGATCTGTTGGATATAACAATGATTCTGTACTTGTGACAGCATAATGTCCTACAGGGTACTGGCATATAGAACCGGTACAGATAAGGTATTGTCGACGTGAAGTTCATGTATATTGCCTAACTGCAATGGTCATGTGACTAATGCCCTGGCAAATTACACTGATCACCTGTTTTTCCAACAACTGTAAGCATCAATGGTAGTGCAGTTTTTTTGTGTGTGTGTGTGCTGATTTTTAATGCCAGAGTGTTAAACATTCAAAGTTGCCTTAAGATTTAAAATGGCCTCCGTTTTTCTGTCATGATCTATTGTGTGGTTCCCTTTTTTACTGTTCGAACACGTGTTATGGGCTTTCACTTTACCCAGGCACGTTTCTTTCTTTAGAGAATAATTTATTTGAGATGCAATATTCAGAAATCGCTCCACCATTTCCTGGTTGCAAAAATTCAAATAATTTTGCCTTTATTTAGAGAATCGTTGTGCCGGAGGGGATGGCTGCCGTTTTACGGGTTCCTAACCAACTGTACTATTTAAAATAAAATAAATACTTTGCATTGTTTGTAACTCATTCTGTACATAATGTTGCTGCTACCGTCTCTTATGACCGAAAAGAGCTTCTGGACATCAGAACATCGATTTGCTCACCTCGAACTGGACAAAGATTTTTCTTTCATGTTCGACGAGAAGGATATACTGCTTTGACGAGACAAGGCCCAAATCTCAATCATCCTCGTGAAGATAAGATGGAGAAAAGGGGTGAGGAGGGCGGGGTGCCGTGTAAGAATTTGCAGACGAATAGGTAAACCACCACTACCCTCCGTATTATTGACCAACATGCAATCATTGGAAAACAAACTGGACGATCTAAGACTATACAACCAACGGGACATTAACTGTAATATCTTGTTTCACTGAGACGTAGTTAACCTTTCTAGCGCAGGCGTTCCGCTAGTGGAACCCCTCGACAACATTCCGCTGAAAAAGCAGCGCGGGAAATTATTATAATACTTTTTTTTAAATATGTAACTTTCACACATTAACAAGTGCAATACAGCAAATGAAAGATAAACATCTTGTTAATCTACCCATCGTGTCCGATTTTCAAAAAGGCTTTACAGCGAAAGCACAACATATGATTATGTTAGTTCAGAGCCAAGTCA
Source organism: Salvelinus sp. IW2-2015 (assembly GCF_002910315.2). Taxonomy (NCBI): domain Eukaryota; kingdom Metazoa; phylum Chordata; class Actinopteri; order Salmoniformes; family Salmonidae; genus Salvelinus; species Salvelinus sp. IW2-2015. The sequence continues at coordinate 21,591,971 of NC_036843.1, forward strand.
AAAAAACACAGCCATTTTTCCAGCCAAAGATAGGAGTCACAAAACGCAGAAATATAGATAAAATTAATCACTAACCTTTGATGATCTTCATCAGATGACACTCATAGGACATCATGTTACACAATACATCTATGATTTGTTTACATTGCCGCGTTACGTTTAGTAATGTTTTGATTCCAAAACATCCGGTGATCTTGCAGATAGCCACAGAAATCCCAGAAATACTCATAATAAACATCGATAAAAGATACAAGTGTTATTCACAGAATTAAAGAGACTTCTCCTTAATGCAACCACTGTGTCAGATTTAAAAATAAACTTTACGGGAAAAAGCATAATCTGAGTACGGCGCTCAGAGCCCAATCCAGCCAAAACAAATCCGCCATTTGGAGTCAACAGAAGTTAGAAATAACATGATAAATATTCACTTACCTTTTGATCTTCATCAGAATGCACTCCCAGGAATCCCAGTTTGACAATAAATGACTGATTTGTTCCATAAAGTCCATCATTTATGTCCAAATAGCCACTAGTTGTTAGCGTGTTCAGCCCAGTAATCCATCTTCATGAGCACTAGGTCCAGACAAAACTCAAAGTTCCGTTACAGGTCGTAGAAACATATCAAACTATGTATGGAATCAATCTTTAGGATGTTTTTAACATAAATTATCAATATTTTTCCAACCGGAGAATTCCATTGTCTGTAGCAAAGGACTGGAACGAGAGCTAACTCTGTCGGGAGCGCGCGTCACGAGCCCGAGACACTCTGCCAGACCACTGACTCAAACAGGTCTCATGAGCCCCTCCTTTATAGCAGAAGCGTGAAACAAGTTTCTAAAGATGGTTGACATCTAGTGGAAGCCTTATGAAGTGCAACTTAACCCCATAGACACTGTGTATTCGGTAGGCCAAGCTTTGAAAAACTACAAAAATCCAACCAGGAAGTGGGAAATCTGAGTTTTCTCAGGTTTTCGCCTGTCATATGAGTTCTGTTATACTCACAGACATCATTCAAACAGTTTTAGAAACTTCAGTGTTTTTTTTATACAATACTACTACTAATATGCATATATTAGCATCTGGGACAGAGTAGCAGGCAGTTTACTCTGGGCACGCATGTCATGCAAAAGTGAAAATGCTGCCCCCTATCCCAAACAGGTTAAACGACGACAAGGATAATAGAGCTGGCTGGCTTCTCCATGCGTCGGCACGAAAGTGTAGCTACGTCTGGTAAAACGAGGGGCGTGTTTATCTATTTGTCAACAACTGKTGGTGCGCAATGTCTAATATTAAGTCTGGAGGTTTTGCTCGCCTGATGTAGAATACCTCATAAACTGTAGATCGCACCAAGAGTTCTCATCTATATTATTCGTAGCAGTCTTTACCGCAACAAAGTGATGCTGGCACTAATATAGCTCGTTGAGTGCGGTCTAAGGCCATAAGCAAACAATAAAATGCTCATTCAGAAGCAAATGCAGGCAAACTTAAATCCATTTCTACCAGCATATCACATGTGCAACCAGAGGCACAAAAAACAACAACTCTAGACCACCTTTACTCCACACACAGAGACGCGTACAGAGCTCTCCCTCGCCCTCCATTTGGCAAATCTGACCATAATTCTATCCTCCTGATTCCTGCTTACAAGCAAAAACTGAAGCAGCAAGTACCAGTGACTCGCTCAATATGGAAGTGGTCAGATGATGTTGATGCTACGCTACAGGACTGTCTTGCTAGCACAGACTGGAATATGTTCCAGGATTCATCCAATGGCATTGAGTACACCACCTCAGTCACCGGCCTCTTCAATAAGTGCATCAACGATGTTGTCCCAACAGTGACTGTACATATATATCCCAACCAGAATCCATGGATTACAGACATCCCCACCGAGCTAAAGGCTAGAGCTGCCGCTTTCAAGGAGCGGTAGACTAATCCGGACGCTTATAAGAAATCCTGCTATTCCCTCAGATGAACAATCAAACAGACAAAGCATCAGTAAAGGACTAAGATTGAATCCTACTACACCGGGTCTGACACTCGTCAGATGTGACAGGGCTTAAACTACTACCCACAACAAAGGGAAACCCAGCTGCGAGTTGCCCAGTGACGCGAGCCAAGCAGGCGAGCTAAATGCCTTTTCATGCTTGCTTTGAGGCAAGCAACACTGACGCATGCATGAGAGCACCAGCTGTTCCGGAAGACTGTGTGATGAAGCGCTCTATAGCCGATGTGAGCATGACCTTTTTAAAACAGGTCTACATTTACAAAGCTGCGGAGCCAGACGGATTACCAGGACGTGTACTCAAAGCATGTGCGGACCAACTGGCAAGTGTCTTCAKTGACTTTTTCAACTTTTGCCTGGCCAAGTCTGAAATACCTACATGTTACAAACAGACCACCATAGTAACCTGTGCCCAAGAAAGCGAAGGTAACCTGCCTGAATGATTACCGTCGGTAGCCATGAAGTGCTTTGAAAGAATGGTCATGGCTCACATCAACACCATCATGCCGGAAACACTAAACCCACTCCAGTCACTCTCCACACTGCCCTTTCCCACCTGTGAGAATACTGTTCATTGACCACAGCTCACAGTTGACCACAGTTCAATTGACCACAGTTCAACACCATAGTGCCCACGAAGCTCATCTCTAAGCTAAGGAGCCTGGAACTAAACACCTACCTCTGCAACTGGATCCTGGACTTTCTGATGGACCACCCCCAGGTGGTAAGGGTAGGCAACAACACGTCTGACACGCTGATCCTCAACACGAGCCCCTCGGGGTGCGTGCTTAGTCCAGTTCTGTACTTCCACGACTGTGTCGCCAAGCACGACTCCAATACCATCAAGTTTGTTGTAGACACAACAGTGGTAGGCCTGATCACCGACAACGATGAGACCGCCTATAGGGAGGAGGTCAGAGACCTGGCAGTGTGGTGCCAGGACAACAACTTATCCCTCAATGTGATAAAGACAAAGGAGCTGATCATGGACTATAGGAAAAGGAGGGCTGAACAGGGCCCCATTAAACTCGACGGGCTGTAGTGGAGCGGGCCCGTACACTCAACCAGTACTTCACTGAGGCCAAGCTTCCTGCCATAGAGGACCTAATATACTAGGCGGTGTCCGAGGAAAGCCCATAAAATTGTCCGACTCCAGTCACCTGTCATAGACTGTTCTCTCTGCTACCGCACGGCAAGCGGTACCGGAACGCCAAGTCTAGGACCAAGCTTAACAGCTTCTACCCCAAGCCATAATACTGCTGAACAATTAATCAAATGGCCACCCGGACTATTTACATTGACCCCCCCCCCCTTGTTTTTACGCTGCTGCTACCCGCTGTTTAATATCTATGTATTGTCACTTTACAAATTACCTCTACTAACCTGTAACCCACACATTACCCCCTGTAATTTTGTTGTTTTTTAAATCATTTTTTACTTGAGTTTATTTGAGAAATTATTTCTTGAATTGCATTGTTGGTTAAGAGCTTCTAAGCAAGCATTTCACGCTAAGGTCTACACCTGTTGTATTCGGCGCATGTGACATATATAATTTTATTTGATCATCTTAAACCACTGAAATATATTTTCCATAACCAAAAATATTGTGTTTTGAGCTGGTGTATAAAACTGAAAGTAAAAGACACAAAAAAACTAACTTAAGTACGGGAAGCATATAAATAACGCACATAGAACAGATCTACCGCTTCTTAGACTTGCTTTCAATCAGAATAACAGGTCTATAACTCTAATTTCTATGTGAATTTGGTCGGGTCGCCCAAAAAGTTACATATTGCAGCTTTTACTGTTGCCATTTTGAGTTATTTTTAAAATGGGAGTGTAAGAGCAGCTCATATGAGGTGTCTGTCTCATCTCCCTGGCATCTTTTTGCAGGTGGGCTCCACAGTGGAGGTGAAGAGTGCAGAGGGGATCTGCAGTGAGGCAACCATCAACAAACTCACAGACGCCAGTTGGTACACAGTGGGTAAGTTCATTTAATAACACTTAAACTAGTTTACAAGAAGTTCTGCTCCTGTTATCACCTGATAATGGTAGACTACATAGGTCTTTGTTGTTTGGTTGCGTTTTGACTATTCTCTGTCATAACTGACTTGGTCAATGGCTCAGCAAAAAAAAGAAACGTCCTCTCACTGTCAACTGCATTTATTTTCAGCAAACTTAACATGTATAAACAACAAGATTCAAGAACTGAGAAATACAAACAGAACACGTTCCACAGACATGACTAAGCAGGTATCTTAGTGGTTAGAGCATTGGACTAGTAATCGAAAGGTTGCAAGATCGAATCCCTGTCGTTCTGCCCCTGAACAAGGCACTTAACCCACTGTTCCTAGGCCGTCATTGAAAATAAGAATATGTTCTTAACCGACTTGCTTAGTTAAATAAAGGTAAAAATAAATGAAATGTGTCCCTGAAATAATGGGGGGGGGTCAAAATCAAAAGTAACAGTCAGTATCTGGTGTGGCCACCAGCTGCATTAAGTTCTGCAGTGCATCTCCTCATGGACTGCACCAGATTTGCCAGTTCTTGCTGTGAGATGTTACCCCACTCTTCCACCAAGGCACCTGCAAGTTCCCAGACATTTCTGGGGGGGAATGGCCCTAGGCCCCAGAACACTGACATTCCTGTCTTGCAGGAAATCACGCACAGAACGAGCGGTATGGCTGGTGGCATTGTCATGTTGGAGGGTCATGTCAGGATGAGCCTGCAGGAAGGGTACCACATGAGGGAGGAGGATGTCTTCCCTGTAACGCACAGCGTTGAGATTGCCTGCAATGACAACAAGCTCAGTCCGATGATGCTGTGACACACCGCCCCAGACCATGACGGACCCTCCACCTCCAAATCGAGAGAGTACAGGCCTCGGTGTAACGCTCATTCCTTCGACGATAAACGCAAATCCGGCCATCACCCCTGGTGAGACAAAACCGCGACTCGTCAGTGAAGAGCACTTTTTGCCAGTCCTGTCTGGTCCAGCGACGGTGGGTTTGTGCCTGTAGGCGACGTTGTTGCCGGTGATGTCTGGGGAGGCCCTGCCTGACAACAGGCCTACAAGCCCTCAGTCCAGGTTCTCTCAGCCTATTGTGGACAGTCTGAGCACTGATGGAAGGATTGTGCGTTCCTGGTGTAACTCGGGCAGTTGTTGTTGCCATCCTGTACCTGACCCACAGGTGTGATGTTTGGATGTACCAATCCTGTGCAGGTGTTGTTACACGTGGTCTGCCACTGCGAGAACGATCAGCTGTCCTTTCTGTCTCCCTGTAGCGCTGTCTTAGGCGTCTCACAGTACGGACATTGCAATTTATTGCCTGCAGTCCTCATGCCTCCTTGCTGCATGCCACGTTCACGCAGATAAGCAGGGACTCTGGTCATCTTTCTTTTGATGTTTTTCAGTAGAAAGGCCTCTTTTAGTGTCCCAAGTTTTAATAACTGTGGCCTTAATTGCCTACCGTCTGTAAGCTGTTAGTGTCTTAACGACCGTTCCACGGGTGCATGTTCATTAATAGTTTATGGTTCATTAAACAAGCATGGGAAACAGTGAAGATCAGTGAAGTTATTTGGATTTTTAAGAATTATCTTTGAAAGACAGGGTCCCCGAAAATGGATGTTTCTTTTTTGCTGAGTTTATTTGTCTATGATCTGTGGGAGCAGTATACTTTGGTGTTAGTGTTTAAAATAAATACCATCTTGGTGGCAGGTAGCCTACCGGTTAAGAGCTTTGGGCCAGTAATCGAAAGGTTGCTGGTTCAATCCCCGAGCCGAGTAGGTGAAAACTCTGTCAAAGTGCCCTTGAACATGGCACTTAACCCTAATTGCTCCTGTAAGTTGTTCTGGATAAATATCAAATGTAAACATTACAAGGGAACTGCTTCCCACTGTATTCCAGTGTTTGACGATGGGGATGAGAAGACACTCCGCAGGACGTCTCTGTGTCTTAAGGGCGAGAGACATTTTGCTGAGAGCGAGGTAAGAGGACTGGTCTTCTGGACCTGACTGTCTTCTTGGACATTTGATTTGGTGGTCCGTTATGTTGCTCTTTGATACGTTGATTAAGATTCCTCCTCTCGCTCAGTCTCCTTACTCTTCTATCTCTCTCTGTTGTTATCTAGACGTTGGACCAACTGCCCCTGACCAACCCGGAGCACTTTGGCACCCCCGTAATCGGGAAGAAGGGAAACCGCGGAGGAAGGAGGTCATCTCAGGCTCAGTAAATTGACCCTTCTTTCACTTTACCTCTTATTTTAATCCTCACCTTTACCCCAATCCCACCCTTCTAAGTTAACCTTTTAAAGCAAAACTCCACTCAAAAACAACCTTTTGGTTTATTTTATGTCAAGTTTTCAAGTTATTTGACTTTCAAGAAGCAACATGTCACTTGCCACATCATGTGATGCGTTTTGCTTCTTGCATGTCCAATATCTTGAAAACTTGACTGCTGACATGCGAAACATTTTAGAACTGTATCAAGAGTGGACTAATGGGGGAAAATGACCCCAAAAGTTTGAGTGGAGTTTTTTTTCATGCTGCCCTGCAGTGGGCCATATGGTACCACTGTGTTCTTTCTTTTGATACGGTTTGATGACCTAACCTGCACTACCGCTTACATTTCCCAGTAAGATTTTAATCTGCAAACATGCTTCTGTAGATGCTCTGCTGTATATATTCAAACATGGTCATTATACACATTTTCACACGCCTTCCCTTTTTCCACATTTTGTTACTTACAGCCTTTTTCTAGAAATGATAAAAAATAAAAACTTCTCAGCAATCTACACACAATACCCCATAATGACAAAGCAAACAATGACAAAATATACAGCAATACCTTATTTACGTAAGTATTCAGACCCTTTGTAATGAGACTTGAAATTGTACCCAGGTACATCCTGTTTCCATTGATAATCCTTGATGTTTCTACAACTTGATTGGAGTCCACCTGTGGTAAATTCAATTGATTGGACATGATTTGAAAAGGCACAAACCTGGCTATGTAAGGTCCCACAGTTGACAGTGCATGTCAGAGCAAAAACCAAGCCATGAGGTCAAAGGAATTGTCCGTAGAGCTCAGAGACGGGTGCTCTGACACATCCTATCTGAGTAAGGGTACCAAAAACATTTCTGCAGCATTGAAGGTTCCCAAGAACACAATGGACTCCATCATTCTTAAATTGAATAACTTTGGGACCACCAAGACTCTTCCAAGAGCTTGCCGCCCGGCAAAACTGAGCAATTGGGGGACATCCATTGACATTCTTGGTCAGGGAGGTGACCAAGAACCCGATGGTCACTCGGACTGAGCTCCAGAGTTCCTCTGTGGAGATGGGAGAACCTTCCAGAAGGACAACCATCTCTCTGCAGCACTCCACCAATCAGGGCTTTATGGTAGAGTGGCCAGACAGAAGCCACTCCTCAGCTAAAGGCTCATGACAGCCCACTTGGAATTTGCCAAAAGGTACCTAAAGGACTCTCAGACCATGAGAAACCAGATTATCTGGTCTGATAAAACCAAGATCAAACTCTTTGGCCTGAATGCCAAGCATCATGTCTGGTAGAAACCTGGCATTGTCTCTAAGGTGAAGCATAGTGGTGGCAGCATCATGCTGTGGTGGTGGTTTTCAGCAGCAGAGACTGGGAGACTAGTCAGCATTTAGGTAAAGACGAATGGAGCCAAGTACAGAGATCTTTGATGAAAACCTGCTCCAGAGCGCTCAGGACCTCAGACTGGGGTAAAGGTTCACTTTACAACAGTACAATGACCCTAATGACCCACGCAGGAGTGGCTTCGGGACAAGTCTATGAATGTTATTGAGTGGTCCAGCCAGAGCCCGGACTTGAACCCTATTGAACATCTCTTGAGAGACCTGAAAATAGCTGTGCAATGATGCTCCCCATCCAACCTGACAGAGATTGAGACGTTCTGCAGAGAAGAATAGTTATAACTCCCCAAGTAAGGTGTCAAGCTTGTAGCGTCATACCCAAGAAGACTCAAGGCTATAATTGCTGCCAAAGGTGCTTTAACAAAGTAAAGGGTCTAAATACTTATGTTAATGTGATATTTCAGTTTATTTTGAATAAACTTGCAAAATTTCTAAACCTGTCTTTGCTTTGTTATTATGGGATATTGTGTGTAGATTGAGAATGTTTTTAAATCAATTTTAGAATGAGGCTGTAATGTAACCATGTGGAAAAAGTCAAGGTCTCTGAATCCTTTTCTCACACACGGTATACAGTGATCCCTCGCCACTTCGCGGTTCACTTATCGCGGATTCGCTATTTCGCGGATTTTCATAATGCATTTTTTTTTTTTTTTTGGTGCATTGTGCTCTGCATTCTGATTCGCTAAAAACTCACTCCCGCTTCTTGTATCAAAACATGCTACGAATTGTGCTATCATTTTGTCGTCTCGTGCAGTTATGTGTACGTACATAAAACAGCTTGGCAAATTTACATTAAGTTGGCCAAATTATCTTGTAATTTCGAACATCTCCTAAACCCATAATGTCGACGAAACGGCCTACACGTGAGTCACTGTATTTGTATACATGTAATAGTTGCTAATTGTAAAAAAAAAAAAAGTTTTCTATTTCGCGGATTTCACTTATCGCGGGTCATTTTCGGAACGTAACCCCCGCGATAAACGAGGGATTACTGTACAACGACATAGTTAGATACCTGGGCATGTTCCCATTACCAATTATGATCAAGTTGAACAAAACGTGACTGTTTCATGACATTTGTAACTGGCTCCAATATAGGCCTTTGTGTTTGATAGTGTTGAGCTTCTATAGAGCTCTGTAGAAGCTTCTGACTGAGATTAAAGATTCTGTTCCGACGTAGTCCCCTTGTTCAACCCCTCAGTGCGAACGATGACAAGGAGTCGTCGTCCAGTGATGACGACAGTGAGGACAGGAGGAGGCTAAATGATGACCTGCTGGGTAAAGTGGCCAATATTCAGACTGGGACAGACCGGACATCCTGGTACCTGGCCCTGGTAAGTCACATCATGCACAGACCCCAGCCCCACACACACTCTGTTGTGGTCTCTCTCTCTCTCTCTCTCTGCCTGTCGTGGTCTCTCTCTCTCTGCCTGTTGGGATCTCTCTCTCTCTGCCTGTCGTGGTCTCTCTCTCTCTCTCTGCTGTCGTGGTCTCTTCTCTCTCTGCCTGTGTTGGGATCTCTCTCTCTGCCTGTCGTGGTCTCTCTCTCTCTCTCTCTCTCTCTCTCTCTGCCTGTCGTGGTCTCTCTCTCTCTCTCTGCCTGTCGTGGTCTCTCTCTTTCTCTTCTGCCTGTCGTGGTCTCTCACTCTCGCTCTGCCTGTTGGTCTTGTGCGTGTGCCGTCCTCTCAATTTAAGGGGCTTTATTGGGAAAGGGGATACCTAGTCAGTTGTCCAACTGAAATGTGTCTTCAGCATTTAACCCAGTGCTTCTCAATTATTTTCTGTTACGCCCCCCCTAGGAAGAAGTAAACATTTTGCGCCCCCAACTCTCCGCCGCGACTGTAAAATAGTATAATTTGTCTATAAAATTGTTATAAGTACACCTCTGCATAACATTGTATCCTTATTACATAAAAAAAAGAAAGCAATATAGATAAACTTACAACAAAGAATACATTTATTAACATTGTTTTTTAGTCTGACTTAAAGTGCATCAATTTGCCCCCCCCCCCCCCCCAAAAAACGATCCTTATTTAAACTGTAAAAAAAAAATTTAATAAAATTGAATATATAATAAATTCCTAATTGCATCAGCATCATTAACTCAGGAGCACAATATATGAAACACTTTGACCTATAAAACAAAAATGAATAAAACAATTTGTGCTGATTTTTTTTTTTTTTTATCAAAATGAGGAAGTCAGGATTAATGGCTACAATGAGCACGTTTTGCAGAGCACAGCTTTTCGAAGCGGGGTTTGAAGCATGATACTGCAACTCTCAGCTCCTGCTCAATGTTTAGCTGGGACCTGTACTTGGTCTTCAGTGCAGCAACAGCAGAGAAGCCAGTCTCACAAAGATAAGATGTTGCAAAAGAAAGAAGAATGCCCATGGCCCTCTGCCCTAAGAGTGGATACTGCCTCTCTACACTCAGCCAGAATTCACTCAGTGTCTGTGATGTGAACCTCAGTCTCAATGTGGAGTCAGACGTCATATCAATGAACTGGTCCTCCTCTGTAGAGCTGAAACCAGTCATATTGGGAACTGTTTTCAAGGAAGTACTTTTTAAAGAATCCCATCAGTGATGAAATATGCTCCTTATTATATGGAATCACTGAGGTGGCATCATAGTCAGTAGTTTCAACAAATCCATGCAGGTTCTCGAATGAATCAGTATTTCCTTCAAGTCGCCTGCCCCACATTGCAAGCTTTCGAGTGAAAGAGCTGATCTTGTCTGTGACCTGAGGGAGGTGTTTATCTTTCCCTTGAAGCTGTAGATTTAGTTAATTTAGCTTTCCAAATATGTCACTCAGGTAGGCCAGTTTTGCCAGGAAGTTCTCATCACTAAATTTTTCTGCGAGGTCATACTTGTGCTCCTGCTCCGAAAACATTCTTATCTGCTCTCTGAGCTCAAACTCGGGACAAGACTTTTCCTCGTGACAGCCACCTTGCTTCACTGTGGAACAGCACAGCTTGATGTTCAGCTCCCATCTCCTCACAGATAGCAGAGAAGACTCTTGTTTTTAGTGGTCTGGTCTTTATAAAATTGACTACACCTACAATGTCAGTCATAACCTCACTTAATTCAGAGGAACGGTGCCTTGATGCCAGTGCTTCTCTGTGTATAACACAGTGTGTCCACTCAGCATTGAGCCAGTAACCGGAGGGTTGCTGGATCGAATCCCCGAGCTGACAAGGTCAAAATCTGTCGTTATGCACCTGAACAAGGCAGTTAACCCACTGTTCCTAGGCCGTCATTGAAAATAAGAATTTGTTCTTACCCTAGTGAGGTTATGTGGGACGGTAGCGTCCCACCTCGTCAACATCCAGTGAAAGTGCAGGGCGCCAAATTCAAAACAACAGAAATCCCATAATTAAAATTCCTCAAACATACAAGTATTTTACACCATTTTAAAGATACACTTGTTGTAAATCCAGCCACAGTGTCCAATTTCAAAAAGGCTTTACGACGAAAGCAAACCAAACGATTATGTCAGAGCCAAGTCACAGAAAAACACAGCCATTTTTCCAGCCACAGAAAGGAGTCACAAAAAGCAGAAATATAGATCAAATTAATCACAAACCTTTGATCTTCATCAGATGACACTCATAGGACTTCATGTTACACAATACATGTATGTTTTGTTCGGTAAAGTTCATATTTATATCCAAAAATCTGAGTTTACATTGGCGCGTTACGTTCAGTAGTTCCAAAACATGCAGTGATTTTGCAGAGAGCCACATCAATTTACAGAAATACTCATAATAAACATTGATAAAAGATGCAACTTATGCATGGAATTTTAGATCCACTTCTCCTTAATGCAACCGTTGTCAGATTTTTTTTWAAACTTTGTGGAAAAAGCACACCATGCAATAATCTGAGTATGGCGCTCAAACGACAAAATCAAGCCAAACAGATATCCGCCATGTTGGAGTCAACAGAAGTCAGAAATAGCATTATAAATATTCACTTACCTTTGATGATCTTCATCAGAATGCACTCCCAGGAATCCAGTTCTACAATAAATGTTTGTTTTGTTCGATAATGTCCATCATTTATGTCCAAAAACCTCCTTGTTGTTTGTGCGTTTTGTCCAGTAATCCGAATGCAGAAGGCGCGTGCACTAATTCCAGGACGAAGTGTCTAAAAAAAGTACAATAAAAGTTAGTAGAAACATGCCAAACGATGTTTAAAATCAATCCTCCGGTTGTTTTTGTCATAAATAATATTTCAATCGGACAAAAGCTTCGTCAATAGGAAAGGAGAAACAAGAAAGGCGCGTTCACGATCAGGGCACATGGCTGATGAATGGAAATTTCCACTGGTCACTGATTGAAAGTGGTGTATCGCCCTCATTTTTCAGAGTTAAAGCCTGAAACAATGCCTAAAGACTGGTCACATGTAGAGGAAGGCACAGAGCTCGTGAACTGGGTCCTAAATCTTTGTATGGTGGATAGGCCTTCAATGGTAACAGCCTTTCAAAGTAATAGTACTTCCTGGTTGGATTTTCCTCGGGTTTTCGCCTGTCATATCGGTTCTGCTTTACTCAGACATTATTTTAACAGTTTTGGAAACTTTAGAGTGTTTTCTATCCAAATCCACTAATTATATGCATATCCTATCATCTGGGACTGAGTAGCAGACAGTTTAATTAGGGCACGCTTTTCATCCAAAATTCAGAATGCTGCTCCCTACCCTAGTGAAGTTAACTGACTTGCCTAGTTAAATAAAAAATACATTTGGCCGGAGGTTAGGAAGTGCAGCTCAGTTTCCACCACATTTTGTGGGCAGTGTGCACATAGCCAGTCTTCTTGAGAGCCAGGTCTGCCTTCGGCGGCATTTCTCAATAGCAAGGCTATGCTCACTGAGTCTGTACATTGTCAAATATTTCCTTAATTTTGAGTCAGTCACAGTGGTCAGGTGTTCTGTCACTGTGTACTTTGTTTAGGGCCAAATAGCATTCTAGTTTGCGCAGTTTTTTTGTTAATTACTTGGCACATTAAAAAAAATATATATTTTCCCAAGGTTTTCCTCATGATTTGGTTTCTCCATGTAGAGTCTCAATTTGGTGTTTGTCCCATTTTGTGAAATCTTGGTTGGTGAGGGGACCCCCGACCTCACAACCATAAGGAGCAATGGATTCTATAACTGATTCAAGTATTTTTAGCCAGATCCTTATTGGTATGTCAAATTTTAATTTCCTTTTGATGGCATAGAAGGCCCTTCTTGCCTTGTCTCTCAGATCGTTCACAGGTTTTTGGAAGTTACCTGTGGCACTGATGTTTAGGCTGAGGTATGTATCGTTTTTTGTGTGCTCTAGGACAAGGGTGTCAGGTGGAATTTGTATTCGTGGTCCTGGCAACTGGACGTTTTTTGGAACACCATTATTTTTTGTCTTACTGAGATTTACTGTCGGGGCCCAGGTCTGACAGAATCTGTGCAGAATATCTAGGTGCTGCTGTAGGCCCTCCTTGGTTGGTGACAGAAGCACCAGATCATCAGTAGACATTTGACTTCAGATTCTAGTACGGTGAGGCCGGGTGCTGCAGGCTGTTCTCTTGTCCTCGCCAATCGATTCATGTATATGTTGAAGAGGGTGGGGATTAAGCTGCATCCCTGTCTCACCCCCTGGCCCTGTGGGAAGGAATGTGTGTGTTTTTCCCCCAACACTAAGATTTGTATTTGATCATATGTTTTTGCTATTTTTATAGAGCCAAAAATATCGGAGGTGGTTTATCCTTCTCTGTTTTGGATAGATAACTCTTCGTGTTGTGTGTTTCAAGTTTTCCTGTTTTCCTATTAGTGGTTTGATTCTATGGATTCTTCAATTACGCTTCTGATGTGCTGTTCCTTTTTCCGTAGTGTGTCTGTATTGTTTTAGTGATTCACTATAGTGAAGGCGTAGGCTCAGGGTCTCTGTTTTTGGTTGGATAGGTTTCTCAGTTTTGTTCCTAGGTTTTTGAAGTCTTCATCAAACCATTTGCCATTGTTGTTCATTTAGGTTGTCTGCTTGAGATTTTTAGATTTGACAGGCAAGCTGAGTGGTCAAATATACTGTTTAGGTTTTCTACTGCCAAGTTTCACAGTGAAACATTTTGTCCAGGAAGTTGTCTAGAAGGGATTGCGTTTGTTGCCTAATTGTTTTTTGGTACATTTCCACACTACTTTCCTTCCATCTAGTAACATTTATTAATATTATTACGGACCTTTTGAGATCAGTGATAAAGTAGTCTACAGTACTACTGCCAAGAGATGAGCTATAGGTGTACCTACCATAGGAGTCCTCTCGATGCCTACCATTGACTATGTACATGCTCATCATCCGACAGAGCAACAGGAGTTGTGACCCATTTTTGTTGTTTGTTTTGCTATAGTTGTGTCTAGGGGAGCATATGGGGGAGGGAATGCTGTCAACTCCAGGTAGGTGTTTGTCCCCCTGTGTGCTGAGGGTGTCAGGTTCTTGTCCAGTTCTGGCATTTAGGCTGGCACAGACTAGTACATGTCCTTGGGCCTGGAAATTGTTGATCTCCCCCTCTAGGATGGAGAAGCTGTCATTGTTAAAGTATGGGGATTCTATTGGGGGGATATAGGTAATTTTCCGGAGATAATTTCATTATTAATTTCTAGCCAGATGTAAAATGTTACGGTTTTGACTAATTTAATAGTGGGTTAAGTCTGCTCTATACCAAATTAGCATACCCCCTGAGTTTCTTCCCTGTTTCACACCTGGTATTACTAGCTGTTTGGGGTTTTAGGCTGGGTGTCTGTACAGCACTTCGAGATATTAGCTGATGTACGAAGGGCTATATAAAATAAAATTGATTGATTGATTGATTGATTGGTAGTTTGGTGGATGGGACTACAAGCTCTATGTAACCTAGAGGGAAACCAGTGGGTCCATCTCCTTTATACCTTGTTTCTTGTAGGATGACACGGTCTGATTTCCAATTTCTTTGAAGTCTGTGTATATATATATATATATATATATATATATATATATATATATATATATATAAAAATAAGGTGAACTATGGCATTTTTACTTGGGAGCACCAGTGCTTAGATAATACATTGAATAGCACATGGTTACATCTGTATCATTGTTTCAAGTCAGGTGTGCTCAGGCTGTTGTTACATTTGTATCATTTGAGGGGAGCAAGTCATGAGTAATTTGTATAATATTACTTTGCCTGTGACAACCATTACCACAGGCATGTCTGACTAGGCTATGCTGTTCCACAAAATAAATTTACAAAGCAGAAAACCGCTCATCTCCAAACTATTCAAAACTAAAGACTTATTTTACCGGCGCAAACTTTTTTACATTTCCAGCACAGATTCGCAGGACACTCTTAAAGATGTACACACAAATTAACTATCATGAAGTGCCGATAAATCCCATTTTAATCTTTAAAAAATATATTTTTTTGATCCCATTAAGGTGTGCCACGGTTCAAAAAAGGTTGGAAACTACTGGTTTATACAACCACTTGAAAAATGGAACCCATTGTGAAACTGAAAGCAAATGGATAATAACCCTCCTTGGCCTTTTGTTCTTCTAGCAGAATTCCTCTTTGATATTAGGACTGGGTGATAAAGACAAAATATCATATTTTTCTCATATTTGACTTTGTTTTCTGTTATACATACGACTGATGAGTAGTGCATGACCCTAGAATGGTGGCAACATGAATTCTAAGTGATTTTAATATGGTTCTCTATTCGGATGGTTTTGTTCTCATCCAAACTACGTAGAAACTGACAGTGACGTTGTCCAACTTGTTGAACTTTTGATTTATTGAGCACTGTATAAAAATACCTTCATAGATGGTACGTGGATACATACCGGTATTCACAATATATTGCCCAGCACTATTTGCAATTGCGCCTAAATTTCCCTTTCTCTGTTGGTTCTGTTTAGGTGATATCGCCCAGCTGCAATGATGACCTGACAGTCAAGAAAGACCAATGTTTAGTGAGATCATTTGCAGACTCCAAATTGTAAGCATTGTTCATCCTACTCTTGTGTCATAGAGTTAAGGACATTCTGGTTAGTTTACAGACATCGTCTTGTTTGATATTTGCCCCGTCATACATTTTCTAGCCAAGGGCAATGTAAATATGCATGTCTTTTTGCTATTGTAGTATTCTCAGAATTGGTAACATTGTAGCTGAATGCACGTGCATTTAGATGTTGTTGTTTTTTTAGTCGAACTGTGGCAAGAAAGGAGATCCATGAAATGAACATGGACAGCATCTCTAAAGCTGAGTTCTCGTCGAGGAACGGTAAGGATGGCTCATCTAGGGAGCTCAACACTCAATTCCAGTTAGTTCAAGAACTGAATGGGCATTCCTATGGAGAAATGTCTTGTCCAAGTCAACTGAATTGACATAAAATTGACCTGTAACTCTTGACTTCCTCTGGCTATTCCCAGGGTTGGACGAGGCAGTGCATTTCCTCAAAACCAAGGTGGTCCCTGACAGTTGGAAGATGGACATGAGCGAGATCTTAGAATCCTCCAGCAGTGACGAGGAGGACAAGGAAGGAAAAGATAGTGAGGAGGAGGAGGAGAAGGAGGATGACGAGGTAAGAACACGGTTCTGTTTTCTACAAGTAAACCATTTTCCTTTGAGGTGCTGACCAGTACCTTGCCACATTCAGAAATTAGAATTTTCTATCGGTTTTGACAAAGCTTTAGTTCAACTGTTTGACTGTATACTGAAGTGTAATGTTCTAACATTGGCCATCATAACCTGCTTGTGACGTTTGGGCTTGGAGATTATAATAGGTACTACTTCATGGAGAGAAAAAAAAGGAAGTTCTTATCTTATTTTGCGGGGATAAGGTTCAAAACGAGATCCATCTCATTGAGTAGTGTAAACCCAGCTGTTGTATTGCACACTGTAGTGACCTCACCTACCTGGTCTGTCAATGAAGTTGGCTTGCACCATGCCTTCATTGCATTCCCACCATGACATCTTGTGGCTACTGAATCACCTTGATTGAGCCAGACTCCCGATAGACCCTGGATACATCCCAAATTMCACCATATTCCCTTTTAGTGTAACTAATTTTGACCAGGGCCCATAGTGAATAGGGTCCCATCTGGGATACACTCCTAGTGTGTGGGATAGCCCCTGCCTCAGGAACAACAATGGTTCATTCTTCCTGCTCCCAGAGTTCTGGACAAATGACCATTTGTATGGTTTCCTACACTGTTCCCATAGCAACCAGCAGCMACTTCCTATCGTTTAGAGAGGGCCTGTGGGAATTGGCTGAGGTCCAGTGGAGGCGTGCCAGCCAGGCTGTCTTATTCGTGGGAAGGCCCTTTTAATCCTCAAGGTTTCTTTCTACCTCGGCTGGTTTTGACAAATGCTTTGCTTCTCATGAGTGAAATAGGTTCACGTCACTGTGTATTTACTTGTCTGGGGCAGTTTGTCGATCATGGTATAGATTACACAGTACAAGCTACATTGACTACAATGGCATGGACATAGTTGATTTTTCTTTCTAGTTCGTCCATTTGACTTCAGTGTACTGTGACAGTGTCTGTTCGCTAGTAATAATGTACATAGGGAGCCATATCTATGGCCCCGGTTACTGTGAATAGGTTACACACCAACACTAGGGCTGTCCCCAACTAAAAAAATATTAAATAAACATCTTGATCAACTAAGAGTTGTCTTTAGACTAATCAATTGGTAGAAAATGTAAAACGTGTATTTTTCCATATATAAACACATCCTACGTGTTTTAATCAAATCAAATTTAGTCTGATGCTTTAAGCGTGCTGTTTGATGAAATAATTAAGACACACAAATTCTAGAGTCCGACTGCAATTGATTTGATTGTGTCGGGCCAAGCTAAGACTTGCCGTGCTGTTTTAAAAAATAAATAATGGCAATTGTCTGTGTGAACGTTTACTGATTGCTCAGGAGGTAAAGGGTAAGTGGGATGTGTGCAATAAATTTGACTTAGTTGTGAAAAATACTGGATATCAAGAAAAAGGTAAGGAGTATTATGTATGCCAAACAGTTATTTATTTATATATATATATTAATATTACCTTTATTTAACCAGGTAGACCAGTTGAGAACAAGTTTTTAATTTAAAACTGCGACCTGGCCAAGATAAAGCAAAGCAGTGCGACAAAACAACAGAGTTACACATAAACAAACATAGTCAATAACACAATAGAAAAATCTATGTACAGTGTGTGTGAAAATGTAGAAGAGTAGGGAGGTAAGGCAATAAATAGGCCATGGAGGTGAAATAATTACAATTTTAGCATTAACACTGGAGGGATAGATGTGCAGTTGATGATGTGCAAGTAGAGAATAGAGATACTGGTGTGCAAAAGAGCAAGAGGATAAGTAACAATATCGGGATGAGGTAGTCGGATGTGCTATTTACAGATTGGCTGGGTACTGGTACAGTGATTGGTAAGCTGCTCTGATAGCTAATGCTTAAAGTTAGAGAGGGAGATATAAGTCTCCAGCTTCAGTGACTTTTGCAATTCGTTCCAGTCATTGGTAGCAGAGAACTGGAAGGAAAGGCGGCCATAGGAAGTGTTGGCTTTGGGGATGACCAGTGCAATATACCTGCTGGAGTGCGTGCTATGGGTGGATGTTGCTATGGTGACCAATGAGCTGAGATAAGGCGGCGCTTTACCTAGCATAGACTTATAGATGACCTGGAGCCAGTGGGTTTGGCAATGAATATGTAGTGAGGGCCAGCCAACGAGAGCATACAAGGTCGCAGTGGTGGGTAGTATATGGGGCTTTGGTGACAAAACGGATGGCACTGATAGGCTGCATCCAATTTGCTGAGTAGAGTGTTGGAGGCTATTTTTTAAATGACATCGCCGAAGTCAAGGATCGGTAGGATAGTCAGTTTTACGAGGGTATGTTTGGCAGCATGAGTGAAGGATGCTTTGATGCGAAATAGGAAGCCGATTCTAGATCTAATTTTGGATTGGAGATGCTTAATGTGAGTCGAAGGAGAGTTTACAGTCTAACCAGACACCTAGGTATTTGTAGTTGTCCACATATTCTAGGTCAGAACCGTCCAGAGTAGTGATGCTAGTCGGGCGGGAGGGTGTGGGCAGCAATCGGTTGAAGAGCATGCACTAAGTTTTACTTGCATTTAAAAGCAGTTGGAGAACTCGGAATGAGTGTTCTATGGCATTGAAGCTCGTTTGGAGGTTTGTTAGCACAGTGTCCAAAGAAGGGCCGTTAGATTAGCATGTCATTTTCTGACCATTTGGAACTGTGTAAACACCACTAAATTATAAGCCTTTACAGGGTTGCACATTTTGGGTAATATTCAGAGGTGGAAACGTTCCGTGGAAATTAACGGGAATATATGGGAATTAACGGAAATACAGTTGAAGTCAGAAGTTTACATACACCTTAGCTAAATACATTTTAACTCAGTTTTACACAATTCCTGACATTTAACCCTAGTAAAAATTGTCTTAGGTCAGTTTGGATCACCACTTTGTTTTAAGAATGTGAAATGTCAGAATAATAGTAGAGAGAATGATTTATTTCAGCTTTTATTTCTTTCACATTCCCAGTCGGTCAGAAGTTTTCATACACTCAATTAGTATTTGGTAGCATTGCCTTTTAAATTGTTTCACTTGGGTCAAACGTTTCGGGTAGCCTTCCACAAGCTTCCCACAATAAGTTGGGTGAATTTTGGCCCATTCCTCCTGACAGAGCTGGTGTAACTGAGTCAGGTTTGTAGGCCTCCTTGTTTGCACACGCTTTTTCAGTTCTGCCCACACATTTTCTATAGGATTGAGGTCAGGGCTTTGTGATGGCCACTCCAATACCTTGACTTTGTTGCCCTTAAGCCATTTTGCCACAACTTTGGAAGTATGCTTGGGGTCATTGTCCATTTGCGACCAAGCTTTAACTTCCTGACTGATGTCTTGAGATGTTGCTTCAATATATCCACATCATTTTCCTCCCTCATGTTGCCATCTTTGTTGTGAAGTGGACCAGTCCCTCCTACAGCAAAGCACCCCGCCAACATGATGCTGCCACCCCCGTCCTTCACGGTTGCGGTGGTGTTCTTCGGCTTGCAAGCCTCCCCCTTTTTCCTCCAAACATAACGATGGTCATTATGGCCAAACAGTTGTATTTATTTTTTATCAGACCAGAGGACATTTCTCCAAAAAGTACGACCTTTGTCCCCATGTGCAGTTGCAAACCGTAGTATGGCTTTTTTATGGCGGTTTTGGAGCAGTGAGCCACTGGTTTTGGAGCAGTGGCTCAATTGGAGGTGTACCTGTGGATATATTTCAAGGTAGGTTTTGAAATACATCCACAGGTACACCTCCAATTGACTCAAATGTCAATTAGCCTATCAAAAGCTTCTAAAGTCATGACCATCATTTTCTGGAATTTTCCAAGCTGTTTAAATGCACAGTCAACTTAGTGTATGTAAACTTCTGACCCACTGGATTTGTGATACAGTGAAATCATCTGTCTGTAAACAATTGTTGTAAAAATTACTTGTCAGGCACAAAGTAGATGTCTTAACCGACTTGACAAAACTATAGTTTGTTAACAAGACATTTGTGGAGTTGTTGAAACACTTAGGTTGGAGTCATTAAAACAAGTTTATGTAAACTTCCGACTTCAACTGTATATGCAAATTAATATTAATACCATTTCAATGTAGATGTTTTTTGCATTGGATATATTTACCATATCATATGGAGACAAACATAAACCTTTTACCTTATCATAAGTAGACATAATTGCAAATGACAATCCTTCCAATAGAAAAAAATAAAATAATTTGTTACGAATTGAACTTGAATTAAATGAGTTGACTTCACATGGGATGATTTCCCTGACCTACACAAGAGAATATTGAATGATCCCCAATAATCCATCGCATCTCTCAAGTGTTTTCAACATACATCTGTAAAATGATAGTCTAGAAATGAAAGCTTTGGTTGTCTTCCCCTCAGGCTTCCATGTCTTCTCCCTGGACCTCCTCAATGTCCACCTCTTGAACATCAGACTCTGAGGCCTCAACTTCACTGTCACTTTCCAACCGTGTTGAGGATGGCTCAGTCCCTTCCACCAGGTGGCTGATGAGATATGTTGGCACGACTGCCATATTGCATCTCCATCCCCAAGCCCTTGCTTGGAAGTGTACTTCGCCAGACTGCCAAGAACCTTGCCCTCATCCAGGCCAAGGTGGCGAGACACGGTAGTGATGACACCATAGGCCTTGTTGATCCCTGCACCAGACAGGATGCTCTTGCCAGCATACTTGGGGTCCAACATGTACGCTGTGGCGTATGGGCTTCAGGCAGAAGTCCACGCTTTTTGATGTATTTCAGAACTGCAGTTTCCTCTGCTTGGAGCAACAGTGAAGTGGGCAGGGCAGTACGGATTTCTTCTCTAACGTCTGCAAGCGGAGTCTGAACATCAGACAGGATGGCATTGTCTCCCTCAATCTGTGCAATGGCTACTGATATAGGTTTCAGGCTGCTTACGACTCTCCCAAAATACATAATCTAGGAGGATCCTCTTGATGGGGCTGTCCATATCAGCAGACTGATGTGGCCATTTCTTGGAGAGACTCCTTCCCCTCTAGGAGACTGTCAAACATGATGACAACACCACCCCAACGGGTGTTGCTGGGCAGCTTCAATGTGATGCTCTTATTCTTCTCACTTCTCATGCTTGGTGAGGTAGATTGCTGCTATAACTTGATGACCCTTCACATACCTAACCATTTCCTTGGCTCTCTTGTAGAGTGTATCCATGATGTCCTTGAGGAGCAGATTCAATGCATGAGCAGCACAGCCAATGGGTGTGATGTGAGGGTAGGACTCCACTTTAGACCAAGCAGCCTTCATGTTTGCAGCATTGTCTGTCACCAGTGCAAATACCTTCTGTGGTCCAAGGTCATTGATGACTGCTTTCAACTCATCTGCAATGTAGAGACGGGTGTGTCTGTTGTCCCTTGTGTCTGTGCTCTTGTAGAATACTGGTTGAGGGGTGGAGATGATTTAGATAATTATTCCTTGCCCACGAACATGCGACCACCCTTCAGAGATGACTGCAATACAGTCTGCTTTCTCTATGATTTGTTTGACCTTCACTTGAACTCTGCGTCCAGCAAATGAGTAGATAAAACATGCCTGGTTGGAGGGGTGTATGCTGGGCAAAGAACATTCTGAAATCTCTTCCAATACACATTGCCTGTGAGCATCAGAGGTGAACTAGTTGCATACACAGCTCGAGCAAGACATTCATCAGCATTTCTCTGAATACGTTCCTCCATTTGAGTCAAAAAAACTTCTGATTCCAGGAGGACCATGAGCTGTTGCTATTGATAAGGTGTCAGATTCATCATTTTCACCTCGAATAGAAGTAGAGGGACTTTTGTCAGAGGTTGCTTGTTGTGAGCGCTGAGGGAACTTTATGCACTTGGCCAAACGATTTGGCATCTTTGTTGCGTACTTCACATGATTTTGCACAGTATTTGCAAATGTACACAGCTTTTCCTTCTTCATTGGCTGCAGTGAAATGTCTCCACACATCAGATAGTGCCTGTGGCATTTTCCTGTAAAGATTAGAATAAAATGAGTAATAAAAAAACCAAAAAACAATTCCATMTACAGAAATAGTTAAGTAATTATATTAAACAACTCCTTTGTAAGAAATGTTTTAAATTGAAACGTATGGAAACAGGTGAATTAACAATCCTCTGTTAGCAAGCTAAACCCACATCGGAAGCAAAAACTAACTAGCAGAAATTGTTAACAAGTTTGAAATGATTTACACACACTTTGCTGTAGGCTACTATTTATTAGTTAACAAAAAATAATGTATGTCATATAAAATATATTCACCTTACCCAGTACTGTAATCCAAACTTACCAGAAAGCATGTAGTCCTTAGCTCAGACAGTGTAGTAGTGTGGGCTCAATAGCGTCTCATTAGTGTGCAATATCTTGATGATCAGCTGCACATGTGACGGCAGAGTGCACTGCACATGTGACGGCAGAGTGCACTGCACATGTGACGGCAGAGTGCACTGCACATGTGACGGCAGAGTGCACTGCACATGTGACGGCAGAGTGCACTGCACATGTGACGGCAGAGTGCACTGCACATGTGACGGCAGAGTGCACTGCACATGTGACGGCAGAGTGCACTGCACATGTGACGGCAGAGTGCACTGTTCATGCAGAGGGTTGCAATTCCATTGAATTGGGGATAGTTTAACCAAAATATGCCACAAGACCTAGAATTGCCTTATGTGTATCACACAAAAAAGGTTCACTGTTATAAGCTAACATTGTTTATGAATTTAAGCAAAATTCCCCAAATATCCGGGCTTAACTTCCCATAGAAAATGTTTGGGGAAATTACGGAAATTTACCGGAAAGTTTCCAACCCTTTGCAACCCTAAGCCTTTATTATAGCAGGGACTAAGAACAGTCATATGTATTTGTGAATGCAATTGCAGAAATGAACAGTTTACGTAAACTATTGTTTAGGCCAATTATTCATGGGTTGCTTTGTTTTATTTTAGAACTAAAATGCTTGATTGCATTTCAAGTCATGGATTACTCTTACTGTGTGATGACATGAATGATAGAATGACTAATTGATACAGTAGCCTATAAGTACTGTAGGCTATTGAAATATAGGCCTAAGTTAGTTACGGTATTAATACTAAACAGGATGCAGTCTTAGGCCTACAGCTCAATGGTGGTTATACACTGCTGCTATACTAAGCCTACTAATGATAATGACATATTATTATAATGGTGATCATATTAATAATAGCAATAAGGAGATCAAGAAAAAGGAGGGTTATTATAAATAAAAACAATTCTGATAACTTAGTGTAAACACTAAATAAATGAAGTACCTTTTTTTGTTCTAACGAAAAAGTGTTAAGCCTTTAATACAGCATAGCAAAGATTTAAAAACAGATGACTTTGATTTGTTTATCCGACGTGTTTGCATGAGGCTTGGTGCTCATGGAATCAGTAAGCTATTAAACACTCAGGCAACAGAAGCAGGATCTGTTTTATTTCTGTAGATGTGCATTTGGAAATTATTCAGACACCTTGACTTTCCACATTTTGTTACATTACAACCTTATTCGAAAATTGATTGAATAGTTTTTTCTTCATCTATCTACACACACTACAGCATCATGACAAAGCCAAACACATGTTTTTAGAGATGTTTGCAAATGTTTTAAAAATTAAAAACTGAAATCACATTTTACATAAGTATTTAGACCCTTTACTCAGTACTTTAAAGCACCTTTTGGCAGCAATTACATCCTCTAGTCTTCTTGGGTATGATGCTACAAGCTTGGCACACCTGTATTTGGTGAGTTTCTCCCATTCGTCTCTGCAGATCCTCTATAGGTCTTTTCAGGTTGGATGGGGTGCGTCGCTTCACAGCTATTTTCAGGTCTCTCCAGAGATGTTAGTTCGGGTTCAAGTCTGACCTCTGGCTGGGCCACTCAAGGACATTCAGAGACTTGTCCCGAAGCCACTCCTGCATAGTCTTGGCTTTTTGCTTAGGGTCATTGTCCTGTTGGAAGGTTAGCCTTCGCCCCAGTCTGAGGTCCTGTGCGCTCTGGTGCAGGTTTTCATCAAGGATCTCTTTGTACTTTGCTATGTTCATCTTTGCCTCGATCCTCACTAGTCTTTCAGTCCCTGCTGATAAAAAAATGTCCCCACAGCATGATGCTGCCTCCACCATGCTTAACCTGGCACCATCCCTACGGTGTTCTCCAGGCGTGACGCTTGGTATTCAGTGTAAATAGTTTTTCAATCTTTGTTTCATCAGACCAGAGACTCTTGTTTCTCATGGTTCGAGTCCGTTAGGTACATTTTGGCAAACTCCAAGCGAGCTGTCATGTGCCTTTTTTACTGAGGCGTGGCTTCCATCTGGCCACTCTATCATAAAAGCCTGATTGGTGGAGTGCTGCGGAGATGGTTGTCCTTCTGGAAGGATTTTAGATCTCCACAAAGGAACTCTAGAGCTCTGTCAGTGACCATCGGATTCTTGGTCATCTCCCTGACCAAGACTCTTCTCCCTCGATTGCTCAGTTTGTCCGGGCGGCAAGCTCTAGGAAGACTCTTGGGGGTCCATAACTTCTTCCATTTAAGAATGATGAAGGCCACTGTGTTCTTGGACCTTCAATCCTGCATAAATGTTTTGCTACCCTTCACTGGATCTGTACCTCGACACATTCCTGTCTCGGCGCACTACGGACAATTCCTTCGACCTCGTGGCTTGGTTTTTGCTCTGTGTGTGTGTGCCTTTCCAAATCATGTCCAATCAATTGAATTTACCACAGGTGGACTCCAATCAAGTTGTAGAAACATCTCAAGGATGATCAATGGAAACAGGGTGCACCTGAGCTCAATACAAAGGGTCTTGAATGCTTATGTAAATAATAGCATTGCTAACTCTACAGGAATGTAGCTATGTCAGGACTGATGGGTTTTACTTGCATGCCTCCTTGTCTACTCACAGCTTTTCATTATGTCTTCCGTCTCTTTAAAAACTATTTATTTTATCAAATTAGTTGCATTTGTATTTAGGACTAAAATATGTTTGTCGAGACCTTGTCAGAATAACAGCACAGTCGCTGACAGGTAATGACTAACACAAGATATCGTCGGTTGATGCCTCATTTGCCTATTTTAACCAAGGTGTGTTGCGTTTACCTTCCCAGCAGCCTGAGGATGAGGCGGACCCAGAGGAGAGGGATCACTTCCTGCAGCAGCTGTATAAGTTCATGGAGGATCGAGGTGAGCCTTCAGCCCTGTCCCATTTATCTTCCTGTGTTTTCCCTGTCTGTCTCAAATAGCATCCTATTTCCTATATTGTGCCCTACTTTTGACCAGGGCCCATTGGTGATCTTTCATGACTTTTCCAGCGTACAACACTTTACTGCAAGCGCACATACACTACCTTGCCGGCTCTGGCTCTGAATGCCCCATCCATCCTTCATTTGATTTCACTGCAGTTTTTTTATCACACAATGCATCCTTATCAGTCATTCAACGACAACATATGAAATAAGAACGATGCTCCTGTGATTTGGAATGCCCTAGAATGTGCTACTTTTCCTCTCACTGCTCTTCTCCACATCTTCTCCTCAGGGACGCCAATTAACAAGCCTCCTGTGCTCGGCTACAAGGATCTGAACCTCTTCAAGCTCTTCAGGCTAGTCTACCAGCAGGGGGGCTGTGACAAAGTGAGTGCATCTCATCTATACAGCTAACACCCCCCCCTGCCTCTTTCATCCGAGTCCTCCTCACTGCAGTGGCAGGCAGGCAGACTGTCTGGTCTCGTCATCTAATGTGAACAGCCCGTTCTCTCAAGCTTTGTCTCTCCTCTGCCTCTGTAAGCAGAATTGCAGCATGTAGCTTTTTAGTGGACTATCAAGGTCATGGATGGGGCTGTCTGGCTGGTGTTCTGCATGTCAGCTGTTATGAGGGCATAGAAAACAATAGGCCTGATATGACTTAACAATTTGGACTGTTTCTCGATCAAGTGATGTTGGTAGCGTTTTGTCTCACTTACCTCCCTGTTTGTTTTGTTGAAGATATTCTTGATATAGCGTGGCCTACATGAATGATTATTCATATGTTACGTTAATGGTTGTTGTTTGCAGATTGAAAGTGGATCTGTGTGGAAACAAATCTACATGGACCTGGGCATTCCCATCCTAAATTCTGCTGCCTCCTACAATGTGAAGACTGCCTACAGAAAGTAGGTGCTGGTTCACTTCACTCAGACTGACAAGCACTCTTTACRAGACATGTCTTTCTTTTGAAGCTGTTGAGTCATTTGCGTTGATGTTGAGAAATGCACTCAACGACTTGGCATGATAAATTCAAACTGTGTTCTAGGACGGATTACTATAAGGCTATATAAATACATTTGATTGATGGATATTTGAGATTTTGCACCAAGATTATTTAGAAGTGTGTGGTGAGTGACATTTACTGTGTGTGTAGGTACCTGTATGGCTTTGAGGAGTACTGCCGCTCAGCCTGCATCGTGTTCAGGACCATCCACCACAACGAGGCTCGTCCAGCGTCCCAGTCCTCCCAGTCCCAGACAGAGCAGAAGGCTGCCCAGGTCCCTGAGGTGAAGGTGAAGGACAAAGACAAGGTTGGCAAGTGCCCAACACCACCCGCCCAGAATGAGTCTGCTGCAGCCACAGAGGACAAGCCTGCCCAGGAGGAGGCTGAGTCGGGGAGTGAGAGCGACAAAGAGAGCCACAAAGATATCGCCTCTCCCAGGGTTAGGAGTTCTCAAAAGCAACTTTTGTCCTTTGTGGTGATTTACTTTTTTCAAACTCTTAGATTTCCTCCCAATTCGCCTTCTCAAAATTAATTGAACTGGGGTTCTTCCCCTCTGATCTTTTCATCCAATGCGTTTTGAGGAAGATGCAAGGAGAAAGTGTGAAAGCGCTGTACTATAGTTCCTTTTTTTTTTTTTGAGTTCCAGACACTAATCTCTTCTCTATCCTTTCCCTCAGGGGAGGAGACGGTGCACTGTGACCCCGGTCAAAGCTGAGGTGAAGGAGCCTGTCAAGCTGGAGAAGATCAATGAGCAGGAGCCGAGTGGTCTGGGTGTGAGTGAGACCAACGGAGAGGAGACGGGTGGTCAAAAAGAGAGCAGCAGCTCAGACGGAGGGGACACCCAGGGGAATGGATGCAGCCGACGTCTGGAGGAGTCCGATAAAGAGTCTGAGGACGAAGGGGAAGATGAGGATGAGGACAGCGAGAGGAGAGTTGGAGAAGGGTACAGTTAAATGTTAATGAAACATATAACAGTGTAATATTAAAAACTTCTTAGGGATAGCGGGACACCAGTTGACAACATCTGGTGAAATTGGAGGGCGAGCAATTCAAATAAATAATATTAAACATTAATGAACATATTAATGAAAGTATCTTATATCAAAGTATCTTATATCATTTAAAAGCTTACATTCTTGGTAATCTAACTGCATTGTCCGATTTACAATAGGCTTTACAGCGAAAGCATACCATGCAATTATCTGAGGATGGCGCCCCACATCAACATATCTTTCAACCAGCACAGGCTTCACAAAATCACCAATAGCGATTTAAATAAATCACTTACTTTTGAAGATCTTCCTCTGTTTGCAATCCCAAGGGTCCCAGCTACAACATGAATGGTCGTTTTGTTAGATAAAATCCTTCTTTATATCCCAAAAAGTCAGTTTAGTTGGCACCATCGATTTCAGTAATCCACTCGTTCAACATGCAGACAAAGGAGTCGAAAAAGCTACCGCTAAACTTTGTCCAAACAAGTCAAACGACGTTTCTATTTAATCATCAGGTACCCTAAAATGTAAATAAACTATAATATTTCTTATGGAAAGTCGTACGTTCAACAGGAAAGTAAAATTAGTAAGCGCGCGCCCTCTTCCTCGCGTGCCGAAAGACTGATATTGTTCCGGTGCTCTCTTCACCAAAACTCCAAATTCTTGCTCGTTTTTCAATTAACAAGCCTGAAACCTTGAATAAAGATTGTTGACATCTAGTGGAAGCCATAGGAATTGAAATCTGGGAGCCGGAATTACATAGGATCCATAGCTTTCCATTGTAATTTTCGCCTGCCATATCAATTCTGTTCTAGTCTCAGACATTATTTTTTATATTTTTAGAAAACAGCTCTTTTTTTTTTGCTGTAGCGTGCAGAGCTCACTGTATTCACTAAGAAGCAAACTGACCGAAACGGTGAGAGAAGACCTTACTCAATAAGAAACTCACATTTTTTTGCTACGGTGTGAACTAATGAATGAGTCCCATTTCTATCATGTGAAATTGGGGTAGTGCCAGTAGTACTGGCTGAAAGCTTCTTCACTGAGTTTGAGAGCCTCGTTGTGATGGCTCTACAGGGAGCCCAAAGGTCTTTTGTGACGTTACTGCAGGATGTTTTGTTTGATCACAGAAAAGGAGTCTAGAGAACCTTTGAGTAGCCTGGCCTACCAGGGTAAAGCAATGTGTTCTGCCCAGAGTTTTGGTGAAAATTTGCGTTTGCGTCATTATGAACAGAGTTCTGTCAAGCTGTCAGCTGCTCCAACTACAGTGCCTTCAGAAAGTATTCACACCCCTTGACATTTTCCACATTTTGTTGTGTTACAGCCATCATTTAAAAAAGGATTCATTGTAGATTTTGTTTTGTCACAATACTCCATAATGTCAAAGTGGAATTATGCCTTTAAATGTTTTTTTTCTTTTTTATTCTAATTACACAAAATTAAAAGCTGAAATGTATTAAACCCCTTTGTTATGGCAAGCCTCAAGAAGTTCGGGAGTAAAAATGTGCTTAAGTCAATAAGTTGCATGGACATAAGTTACATGGCCTCGGAGCACAATAATAGTTTTTAACATGATTTTTGAATGACTACCTCACCTCTGTACCCCACACACGCAATTATCTGTACGGTCCCTCAGTCGAGCAGTGAATTTCAAACACAGATTCAACCACAAAAACCAGGGAGGTTTTCCCAATGCCTCGAGAAGGGCACCTATTGGTACATGGGTATTTAAAAAAAAGCAGACATTGAATATCCCTTTGAGCATGGGGAAGTTATTAATTACACTTTTGCATGTTGTATCAATACACCCAGTCCCAACAAAGATACAGGTGTCCTTCCTAAGTCAATTTCCAGAGAGAAATTAAACCGCTCAGGGATTTCACCATGAGTCCAACGGGGACTTTAAAACAGTTACAGAGTTTAATGGCTGTGATAGGAGAGAACTGTATATCTCACTGGTCATCCCCAAAGCCAACACCTCCTTTGGCCGCCTTTCCTTCTAGTTCTCTGCTGCCAGTGACTGGAACGACTTGCAAAAATCACTGAAGCTAGAGACTTACATTTCCCTCACTAACTTTAAACATCAGCWATCTGAGCAGCTAACCGATCACTGCAGCTGTACATAGTCCATCTGTAAATAACCCACCCAATTAACCTACCTCATCTCCATATTGTTTTTATTTACTTTGCTGCTCTTTTGCACACCAGTATCACTACTTACACACAATCATCTGCTCATCATCATCTGCTCATCTATCACTCCAGTGTTAATCTGCTAAATTGTAATTACTTTGTGACTATGGCCTATTTATTGCCTTAGCTCCTGATGCCATTTGCACACACTGTATATAGACTTCCTTTTTTCCCCCTATTGTGTTATTGACAGTACGCTTGTTTTAGTCCATGTGTAACTCTTTCTGTCACACTGCTTTGCTTTATCTTGGCCAGGTCGCAGTTGTAAATGAGAATTTGTTCTCAACTAACCTACCTGGTTAAATAAAGGTAAAATTAAAACTGAGGATGGATCAACAACATTGTAGGTACTTTGGTACCACAATACTAACTTAATTGACAGGTAAAAGCAGGAAGCCTGTACAGAGTGCAGATGTTCCAAAACATGCATCCTGTTTACAATAAGTAATACTGCAAACCAATTCACTTTTTGTCCTGAATACAAAGTGTTATGTTTGCTGCAAATCTAATACAACACATTACTGAGTACCACTCTCCATATTTTCAAGCAGAGTGTTGGCTGCATCATGTTATTTGGTATGCTTGAAAAATTGTTAACAACTGGGGAGATTTTCAGGATAAAAAATAAACCGTATGGCTCTAAGCACAGGTCAAATCCTAGAGGAAAACCTGGTTCAGTCAGCTTTCTACTAGACACTGGTAGATAAATTCCCCTTTCAGTAGAACAATAACCTAAAACACAAGGTCAAATCTACACTAGAGCAGCTTACCAAGAAGACCGTGAATGTTCCAGAGTGGCCAAGGAACAGTTTTGATTTAAATCTACTTAAAATCTATGGCAAGATCTGAAAAATGGTTGTCTAGCAAAGATCAACAACCAATTTGAGAGAGCTTGATGCATTTTGAAAAGAAAAATGGGCAAATGTTGCACAATCCAGGTGTGGAAAGCGCTTAGACTTACCCAGACACTCACAGCTGTGCTTTTACTAAAGAATGACTCGGGTGTGAATACTTCTGTAAATTAGATATTTAATTTTCAATAAATTTGCAAACATTTAAAAAACAATCTTTTCACTTTTATGGGGTATTGTGTGTAGATGGGTGATTTAAATACATTTAATACATGTTGGATTCAGGCTGTAACACTGTGGAATAAGTCAAGGGGTATGAATATTTTCTGAAGCTTTGAACCAGTGTTAATGGTGATAGTAACCTGCTTTTGGAGGCTAGCTACCAATGGCTTCTTTTTTTCTTTTTTTTTTTACACGATTTACACAATCACCTTTTTGATTCAAGTCATGATTAGGGATATTTTAGGCAAGGGTGAGCAGCTAAACATAAGCAGCTAGCTTTATTTTTGGGAATGGGCACCATAAGTAAGCATGGGTTGGGTTACTAAAAGATTTAAAAGGCTATTTGGGACAACTTTCTGTTGCCTGGCTACCCATCCACATTGCTCAGGGCCAAACGCCTGGCCCACTAATGTTCTTTCTCTAGTGAGTCTGGGGAGTGTTCAGCAGGACGGAACATTTTAGATCAAACATGCCTCTGACATGTAGAATAAGGAATCACATTGGCTCTATTCATGGCATTTCTATATGCAACATTCAAATGTTGGTCAACTGAACAAGGCCCTGGATTCTCCTCCCTCCCTGACGTCTTCTGGAATTCGAACACGTTCTGACCGTTTTGATTGGTCCTAGAAACTGATCGGTTTGGCCAGAGCCGGCCTACAAAATGACGTCGTCAACGTTGATACTCTGATTGGTTAATCGCTGTTGAATTTGTTTTGTTCGTCACTCATTTTGACGTCACACAAACAAATTCTAGGATGTCAGTTTCAGACAATGAACAGACAGTGATCGTCGATAGAGCAGCGGAACTAAATTCAGGATCATGAGTCGTCAGGCAAAGCTTTTCTGTGCATAGGTTTTTCCTTTGGCCCTGTTTTGACCTGTGTCTCTACAGGGCTGAGGATGAGGACTCAGAAGACTCTGTGACAGGGACTAAGGTGAAGGTAAAGTACGGCCGAGGGAAGACCCAGAAGATATACGAGGCAAACATCAAGAAAACTGAGAACGATGATGCCGGAGATGTCCTCTACCTGGTACACTACTACGGCTGGAATGTCAGGTAACCCATGGACACATACTTCCGTTCTCACCCACCTGAAAGAGATGATGGGGATTTGTGTTTTTATGATTTGTTGTCTTGATCATGGCAGTATTTTCGGTATTAGTTTTCCACCTTTCTCTATATGTCTCTGTTTTTGAAGTTAATTTGACATTCAATGTCATGCAAGGATTTTTCTGCCATAGCAACCCTTGGGCAGGCTGCTTAAGCATTTTTTCGGGACGCTTAAATCTTTTAAATCTAGCTATAATGTTTATGGGTTAATTTCACCTCTATAGGTATGAGTGAGTCGTCTAGCTATAATGTTTATGGTTTAATTTCCCCTCTCTAGGTATGATGAGTGGGTCAAAGCAGATCGGATCATCTGGCCTGTCGACAAGGGCGGAACAAAAAATAAACAGAAAAAGAAAGTCATGAACAAAGAGGATGGAGAGAAGGACAAGCAGGGGAAGCTGGGTGGGTTGAGAGGCCGCCCTCTTCTCAGAACCACTCCCCCCAGTGCCAACCGCAGCGTCTCCAAGACCCCCAGCCGTGAGGGGCGCTCCAGCAGCAAGAGCAAATCTGACACATCACCCCTGCCCAATGGAGAGGGTACGAGACATGATACCTGTACCTAAATCAGCATGTAACGTGACTCCACGGGTGCATCCCGATAGTGGACCTTGGCTTTCTTTTCTCCTCACCTTAATCTGCACCTATTATCAATCCTATGGAGCGAGTGAACCTGTGGGGCTTGTTCAGCAGGGTGAAATGTTATATAATGTTCAGACCAAAACGTAGAACAGATATGGTCGTCTGTCATGACAACTTTATTCATTAAATTTGTCTGTGAACAGGTACCCCTCGCCGACGCACAAGAAGAACCTCTGGGATGTATGACTCGGACAGGGATGCCAACTCCAATGGTAGGTACATACCTCTAAATGCAGAGGCAGTATAGTGTAGTCACTACTTTAATTATGAGAACTATGATAGTTGACGATTAGAGGGTGTTTCTGGCCAAGTGAGGTGGGTTTTACCAGACACCAATTAAACCTAGTCCTGGACTAAAGTAGCCCTTTCAGTGGATATTCTGCATTGGGCTTGATTTTGAGTCCAGGACTACACCTAATCTGTGTCTGGGGAAACTGCGCCTTGGTGTTGGAAGTAATGGTTATTTTATGGATTCAAGCCAGGACTTTTGATGGATGGAAGCTAACCCTTTATGTGCCCCTTCTACTTCTTTCAGATGAGTCAGGGAATTCGTCCGAGGACAGTGAGTCAGAGGATTCGCCGGAGAAGAAGCCTGCCTGGGCGGAGAGAACGGACCCCGCTACGGCCCGTAAACAGGAAGAAGAGGAGGACCTAAGGGTGGAGAGAGGAAGAGCAGAGGCAGTGGCCGCCGCAGCAGCCCAGGCAGCAGCAGCACAGCTCCAGCCCCCCAGCAGCCCTAAGGAGAAGGAGCAGCAGCAGGAGGACAAACTCCCTGAGAGGGAGCCTGAGAAAGATGAGGCTGAGGAGCAGCCCCAGACGCCTCCCATGACCCCTGAACCCGACAGACCCAAGGAAGAGGACCCCCCTAACCTGAAATCCCCCAGGCCTAAAGCATCACGTAGAAGTAACGTTGGAGAGCCAGAGAGGAACACCAACAACACTGGCTCTGAGATACCCACCAAAACCATCATCACCACCACTCCCAACCACACTGAGACGGAGTCGTTCCCCAGCCCATGCCCCCTGAAGAGGCAGGATGAGCCCATGGTGGTCCTTCACTGTCTCCCTGCTGAGCACCTCCCCAGCATGCCAGACCTCCCCATCATGGACTCCGACACAGACTCCGCCCCGGAGGAGGAGATCTGCAGGGAGGAGCGAGGCGTGGCCAAGCGTAAAGCCACCGACCACAGGACACCGGACAAGAAGGTGCGTCTAGACTGGAGGGAGGATACTGCCAGAATGTCATTGCCGGGCGGGAGGCCCCATGACTCGCCGGGCGGGAGGCCCCATGACTCGCCGGGCGGGAGGCCCCATGACTCGCCGGGCGGGAGGCCCCATGACTCGCCGGGCGGGAGGCCCCATGACTCGCCGGGCGGGAGGCCCCATGACTCGCCGGGCGGGAGGCCCACGACTCCAGAGGGGAGACTGGAGTCGGGGGGACTGAAAGAAGAGGAGTGTCTGACGCCAGCGAAGGGTAAAACGGAGCCGGAGGTTAAAACAGAGATGCCTGCGCTCACTCCGGAGGTGCGGTGTCGAGGTCCAGGAGAGGGAGGTTTCGCAGGAGGTCAGCCCAGGTCGGAGCAGCCAGACTATGGGGCAGAGGAGGAGCTGATGCCCCAGATAGGGCCTGAGGCGCTGGTCTGCCACGAGGTGGATTTGGACGACCTGGATGAGAAGGACAAGACCTCAGCAGAAGACCTCCTAATGATGATGAGCCAAGGGAAGGTCCATGCTCCCCATCCATCCAATGCCTCCTCCCACCACCCCCAGACCCACAACAACTCTCCTCCGTCCTCCGGTGGCGCTGCTCCTCCACAAGTCTTTTCCCCCACCTCGGCCCCTAGCCCTGATGAGTCTATAAGCACCAAGAGTGAGAGCGACGTCACCATCGAGGTTGACAGCGTAGCTGGGGAGTCTCAGGAGGGGCTCGGTGATAATGAGTCGGCCAACTCCAACTGCTTTGAAGCCAACACCAGCTCTAGCAACTCCAGCATGTCACTACAGGAGAGAGACACCAAGGACAGAGGTGGGTCACACACAGACTGGCATAGAATAGGCTATATCCATTTAGCCTTGCGTTGGGCCAGTAACCGAAAGGTCGCTGGTTCGAATTCCAAAGCCAACTAGGCAAAATCTCTGTGCCCTTGAGCAAGGCATTTAACCCTAACTGGTTCTGTAAGTCGCTCTGGATAAGAARGTCTGCAAAATGACTCAAATGTATACTACCGTTCAAAGGTTTGGGGTCACTTAGAAATGTCCTTGTTTTTGAAAGAAAAGCACATTTTTGTCCATTTTAAAATGACATCGAATTGATCAGAAATACAGTGTAGACATTGTTAATGTTGTAAATGACTATTGTAGCTGGAAACTGCTGATGTTTAATGGAATATCTATAGAGGCCCATTATCAGCAACCAACACTCCTGTGTTCCAATGGCACGTTGTGTTAGCTAATCCAAGTTTATAATTTTAAAAGGTTAATTGATCATTAGAAAACCCTTTAGCAATTATGTTAGCACAGCTGAAAACTGTRTTTCTGATTTAAAGAAGCAATAAAACTTGCCTTCTTTAGACTAGTTSAGTATCTGGAGCATCAGCATTTGTAGGTTCGATTACAGGCTCATAATGGCCAGAAACAAAGAACTTTCTCCTGAAACTCATCAGTCTATTCTTGTTCTGAGAAATGATGGTTATTCCATGCGAGAAATTGCCTAGAAACTGAAYATCTCGTACAATGCTGTGTACTACTCAATTTACAGGACAGCGCAAACTGGCTCTAACCAGAATAGAAAGAGGAGTGGGAGGCCCCGGTGCACAACTGAGCAAGAGGACAAGTACATTAGTGTGTAGTTTGAGAAACAGACACCTCACAAGTCCTCAACTGGCAGCTTCATTAAGTCGTACCCGCAAAACACCAGTCTCAACGTCAACAGTGAAGATGCAATTCCGAGATTCTGGCCTTCTAGGCAGAGTTCCTCTGTCCAGTGTCTGTTCTTTTGCCCAACTTAATCTTTTTTTCTTTTTTTTAATTGGTCAGTCTGAGATATTGCTTTTTCTTTGCAACTCTGCCTAGAAGGCCAGCATCCCGGAGTCGCCTCTTCACTGTTGATGTTGAGACTGGTGTTTTGCCTGTACTATTTAATGAAGCTGCCAGTTGAGTACTTGAGGCGTCTGTTTCTCTGGTAGTGCCAGTTTGCGCTATTCTGTGAATGGAGTAGTACACAGCCTTGTATCAGATCTCCAGTTTCTTGGCAATTTCTCACATGGAATCGCCTTCATTTCTCAGAACAAGAATAGACTGACCAGTTTCAGAAGAAAGTTCTTTGTTTCTGGCCATTTTGGGCCAGTTTTATTGCTTCTTTAATCAGAACAACAATTATCAGCTGTGCTAACATAATTGCAAAAGGGTTTTTTAATGCTCAATTAGCCTTTTTAAAATGATAAACTTGGTTTAGCTAACGCAACATGCCATTGGAACACAGGAATGATGGTTGCTGATAATGGGCCTCTGTATGCCTATGTAGATATTCCATAAAAAATATGCCTTTTCCAGCTACAATAGTCATTAACGATGTATTTCTGATCAGTTTGATGATATTTTAATGGACAAAAATGTGCTTTCCTTTCAATAACAAGGACATTTCTAAGTGACCCTAAACTTTTGAACGGTAGTGTAAATGTAAAAATGTGTCTTGCGAACAGTTCCCTCACACGTTAGTTTTTATACATATTTTACTTATTGCAAATAAGGTTTTAGTTGTACACTCATGGGGAAACATCTCTGTCCTCTGAAATGAAAATACTCAATATTCTCCCTTTTATCATTAGGTCAGAAAAGGTTGATGGACTGCAATATGAGTTGTTCTGCAAAGAAGCAGAAGCGCAACCAGAAACGGCCAAGCACAATGTCCAAAATGGAGAAGAATGGAGCAGGTAAGTCGCATGGTTTGATTTAGTAATGCACCGATATGACATTTTTGGCCAATACTGATATCCGATATTTTCCTTGCCAAAGAAAATGATACTGATAACCAATATTTAAAATTTAAGCATTCTAGTACAGTTAAATAGTTAAKACACACATGGACGCAGCGGTCTAAGGTACTGCATCTCAGTGCAAGAGGCGTCACTACAGTCCTTGGTTCGAATCCAGGCTGTATCACATCCGGTCGTGATTGGGAGTCCCATAGGGCGGCGCACAATTCGCCCAGCGTCGTCCAGGTTTGGCCGGGGTAGGCCATCATTGTAAATAAGAATTTGTTCTTAACTGACTTGCCTAGTTAAATAAAGGTTACACACACACACCACACTGTCACTGTGTCCGTTACCATCTTGTCCAGCTGTGTCTAACATTTCATGTAAACCCTGTTTCTTGTCTGCATCGAAGTAGCGGTCCTTGTACATAGCATCGAGCATGGTGGCGACACAGTAAAGAGAGTGCCACCGAATCGCTAGTTCACAGCCTGTGTTGCCAGTTTTGTTGAGCAMGCGTTTCAATGCCATGACAGAGGGTATCACATCTGCTGCAGACGAAGTTGATGAGCTTATTTCTCCAGTCAGTTGTTCGAATGGAGCTAGGAATGTGTTAATGTTTCCAAGTATCAAACATGTTCTCAAATGCCATTGAAATGGCAGCAGTGGTATGAAAACCAGCACATTTATGAGCATGAAATACGACTTTCCTCAGTACGAAATCCTCGACGACCGACTGCTGTCAGACTCGGCATGCTCATGGGGCTGATATCGCTGGTCCAAACGTCAGTCGTGAAGCAAATAGCAGTGACGCTATTACTGTGTAACTCCGTTCGGGCAATATCTGAAAAATAGCGCACTTGGTAACGCTAGTGTGTACTGGTGCTCGAAAAGTCGCGAAAGCGAGCATCACCCACGACAGAGAACGGTTGATTGTCAAGGGCAATGAATCCCATTATCTTGGCATTAATTGATTTCGCCTTTGAGTTGTCTCGCTGAAATGTTCTTACTCTTTCAAATGACTGTTCGACTTGTTGACTGCTRGATCTACACAGCAGACGTTGTGGGCTAGGTTAGGAATGCTGTGTTGCATGTGTAGCGCKAAATTTTACGTGGTGTCATTACTTTATGTACCTACGTTGTATAGGTATGCACGTCAGCTTTGACATAGGTTTTGCACATCGGCGTTAAACTAGACATCGAGCCAATGTTGACATTTTTGGCTAATACCGTCCGATTCTGATATTTTCACCAATATATCATGCATCCCTAGTTTGATTCCATTAATGACAGGCCGTCGTTTGGCATCCATCCTGCCCTACGTCGACTCACCTAAAAAAAAAACATGTTAATGGTTGAATCATTCTTGACTGTAAGGTGATTTATGGGTTCAAATAAATGATTTAAAATGTGTGTCCAGAGTACAGCAGTGACAGTGAGGACCTGGCTGTTATGGACCCCTCCTGTAAGAAGACTCCAGTGAAACACTCCATGTCTAAAGGAAGCCTGAAGCTGGTCTCGCCCAACAGTAAGGAGTTAGAGAAGGACAAGCACAAACACAAGCAGTCCTCCTTCCCCTCCCCTCGCACATACAAGTGGACCTTCCAGCTCAGTAAGTAGAACTTATCACTAATCAGGGGTGTATTCACTATAGAACCAAACACGGAAGGACCTACCTAAATTTATCCAATAGAAACTGTTTGTATTAATGATTACATCCCTGTTTATCACACTGAGCTCAGGTGTTGAAGAATAACAATAGCATCCGGTTTCCCAGACAGACTTAGCCTAGTCCTGGACAAAAAATCCCCTTCAATGTAGATTCTCTATTGTTTTTATAACTAGGTTTAATCTGTGTCCGGGAAACCGTCCCTGGGGTTTGGATTTTAGCTTACATTCTGTGAATATTCTTAAACGTAATATTATATTTACTGTGGTAAATTAAATGGCTTCGAAAGCACGCATAGCTTTATAGCTGAATGGTCAAACTATGTACAGTTGAAGTCTGAAGTTTACATACACTTAGGTTGGAGTCATTTAAAACACGTTTTTCAACCACTCCACAAATTTCTTGTTAACAAACTATAGTTTTGGCAGGTCAGTTAGGACATCTACTTGGTATCACAATTCCAGTGGGTCAGAAGTTTACATACAATAAGTTGACTGTGCCTCTAAACAGCTTGGAAAATTCCAGGAAATGATGTCATAGCCTATCAGAAGCTTCTAAAGCCAATTGACATAATTTGAGTCAATTGGAGTTGTACCTGTGGATGTATTTCAAGGCCTACCTTCAAACTCGGTGCCCCTTTGCTTGACTTCATGGACAAATCAAAAGAAATCAGCCAAGACCTCAGAAAAAAAATTGTGGACCTCCACAAGTCTGCTTCATCCTTGGGAGCAATTTCCAAATGCCTGAAGGTACCACGTTCATCTGTACAAACAATAGTACGCAAGTATAAACACCATGGGACCAAGCAGCTGTCATACCGCTCAGGAAGGAGACGCGTTCTGTRTCCTAGAGATGAATGTACTTTGGTGCGAAAAGTGCAAATCAATCCCAGAACAACAGCAAATMAACCCTGTGAAGATGCTGGAGGAAACGGGTACAAAAGTATCTATATCCACAGTAAAACGAGTCCTATATCGACATAACCTGAAAGGCCGCTCAGCAAGGAAGAAGCCACTGCTCCAAAACGGCCATAAAAAAGCCAGACTACGGTTTGTAACTGCACATGGGGACAATGATCGTACTTTTTGGAGAAATGTTTGATGAAACAAAAATAGAACTGTTTGGCCATAATGACCATCGTTATGTTTGGATGAAAAAGGGGGAGGCTTGCAAGCACGGGGGTGGCAGCATCATGTTGTGGGGGTGCTTTGCTGCAGGAGGGACTGGTCCACTTCACAAAATAGATGGCATCATGAGGGAGGAAAATGATGTGTATATATTGAAGCAACATCTCAAGACATCAGTCAGGAAGTTAAAGCTTGGTCGCAAATGGGTCTTCCAAATGGACAATGACCCCAAGCATACTTCCAAAGTTGTGGCAAATGGCTTAAGGACAACAAAGTCAAGGTATTGGAGTGGCCATCACAAAGCCCTGACCTAAATCCCATAGAAAATGTGTGGATTTGTGGGCAGAACTGAAAGCGTGTGCAAACAAGGAGGCCTACAAACCTGACTCAGTTACACCAGCTCTGTCAGGAGGAATGGGCCAAAATTCACCCAACTTATTGTGGGAAGCTTGTGGAAGGCTACCCAAAACATTTGACCCAAGTTAAACAATTTAAAGGCAATGCTACCAAATACTAATTGAGTGTATGAAAACTTCTGACCCACTGGGAATGTGATGAAGGAAATAAATCTGAAATAAATAATTCTCTACTATTATTCTGACATTTCACATTCTTAAAACAAAGTGGTGATCCTAACTGACCTAAGACACTTTCACTTTTTCAATTTTTACTAGGATTAAATGTCAGGAATTGTGTAAAACTGAGTTTAAATGTATTTGACTAAGGTGTATGTAAACCTTCCGACTTCAACTGTATTTGTTCAGATGGTCTCAGACGATTACAATAAGAACCTTTGTGTCTCTCTGAGCAGATGAACTGGACAGCATGACAAGTGCTGAGAGGATTTCCTTCTTACAAGACAAACTACAGGATATAAGGAAGTATTACATGTCACTCAAGTCTGAAGTGGCCTCCATAGACAGGAGGCGGAAGAGGTTAAAGAAGAAAGAAAGAGAAGGTAGGATGGCTTTACCTGTTCCATCCCAACTCAGACCAAATGTTACTCTTGTCCTCAGTCATGTTCCAGAGCAAACTGCTTGAATAGCTTTGTATTGAAATGCTTTTGTTTTTGAATGATTCCTTAATCAAATTTTGACACGCACTACAAAGTATTATTATATGCTTACAGCGGTCTAACCTGCTCTCTTCCCCCTCCTTCATTGTAATGGTATGCTTTGTTTCCATGGTCTCTTTGCTCACCACAATATTGTGCAGATAATGAAAGATGGATACGGCTGTCTAACCTGCTCTCTCCCTCTCGCTCCCAGTGTCCCACACCACAGCTTCAACATCGTCTGGCTCGTCAGACACTGGGATGAGCCCCTCCTCCGCCTCACCGACTCAGAACACTGTGGCTGTCGAGTGCAGGTGATGACACGCCTTCTCCCCCACGGTTCCCATGACGACTACCCTTTCCTACCATCCCGCTGCCTCCCTGGAGACACGGTTGTGTCCGAAATGGCACCCTATTCCCTTTAAAGTGCTAATATTTTGACCAGAAGCCAGTGTTAAATGACCAGAGGCCCTCGTCAAAAGTAGTCCACTATATAGGGCATAGAGGTGCCATTTCAGGCGTACCCACGTACTGACACACCAGAGCCAGCGGCCAAAAGCACTCGACTGCCCCCTCTGTCTCCTTTCACCCCCCCATCCCTCCCACCACTTGGCCACTCCCACTTCTTGCACTTCCCTGCCTTGTAGATATTGTGGTCCACCTACTGTAGTGTTGTCAGGAAATGGATTCTACGTGAGTTGAATGTAAAGGAAACCACAAACCCCAGATACTCCTAGCCAAACCCCTTCACTCTCCATCCTTGAACAGTCCATGGCACTTTTCTTCTTCTTACTCTGTCAGAAACAGATATAACCTCCTCTGGTTCCCCAAACGGGAGCAATCTAGATTCAGTAATGAATCAATGATGTCTATCAGCAGAACCAGACATACACAATGTATGTAACCTACAATGTAAAGGGTCCCTACCCATGTTAATAATGGTCACTTAACCACCATGTTAATAATGGTCACTTAACCACCTTGGACATTGTTTGCAAAAAGGTCAATTATGTTCGCTTGCTCCATCAGAACTGCCAAAGTACATGTGTTACAGCAGATTGCCCTATTTTGGAAAAGTGGGACAAATTCAATTGCGAAAGGGAATGTAGTTTACTGAAAACTGCAGCCGTTGTCTTCCATTATTGCAGTGTGTCATCACAGATTAATTATGAAAACTATTTTTGGATCTCTTTTTAAGAAAGTAATAAAAAAAATGATTAGAAAAAGGTTTATTACAGTGGAACACAGGAGAATGTTTTCAGTGGACTAATTTCCTTTGCGAGTGTATTGTCTTTTTATATGTAATTGCAGAGTTTTTATTTTAGTATGGAAAATTTCAAAAAGTATATATCACAACAGTGAAGTTATTTAATGAAAGATTTCTAGCCCTGAAATTTTGTGTAAAAAAGGTTTCTTGCATTGTTAAATATATTTATTCTGTCAGTGGACACATTTTAGTATTTTTTACAATATAGAGACACGAACCTTCCACAGTTTGGACAATGGGAAATTCTGATATTGAAAGAATGTTGTGTGCTCATCTAAAAGCAGACTTTGACTGTGATGTTTCAATTGGGTAGCTACTGTGCAGTACATGTTTCCCCCATTTTCAACAGGGCCCTCAACTTTCTCAACATTTTTTTTTTTTTTTTCTAGATGGTTTTTGGGGAACACCATAATAATTTGGTGGCCTTCACTTTGTTTCTTGGTACTTGTATTTGTTATAATTTAAAACATCTATTCTTATTTCGACATGAGTTCTGACCAATAAATAAAAGTTGCTTAAGGAATATGTATGTGAAGCCCAGAGGTTTCTTACGATTGTTTTTGTATATAGATCTTCCAAAACCATGAATTRGAAAAATACATTTGACAAACTGTAAAGAATGACATTATTTTTTTAAACCTCATCTTTGTACTGGTATATTAAAAGCTTTTTTTATGGCAAGTTGGTAGAAACATTCACGCACACAGACTGACTATATACTGACCCAGTGGGTTTCAGCATTAGTCTGAAACTAACCCTACAGAAGAGTCATGAAAGCATTCAGAACATTGACATTTTTTATGCTTTATAGACTTGTGAAAAACACAGAACTTCCTTAAAAGCTAAGTTTATCTACAGATTCCTGGATGAAGGAAAGAAGGTATTAAGATTACCTGAGCAAAGTCTTTGTATCTTAATGTAAAATAAGCAGAGCTCTTCATTTCTAATAAAGTTTTTAAATATTTCCCTTGTGAATTACTGATCATTTTAGAGGCTGACATGTGGACGGACACTCCGAGGGACGTTCTGCGTCCACCTCTGTCCTAACGCTTACTGTTATTTCCCCCAGTCAAAATTAACACCTAGTCATTCTAGTTTTTATTTTTTACATTGTAGAATAAGTTTAGACAAAACTATGAAATGTAATCAAAAAAGGGTTAAAATCAAAATATAATTTGAGATTCAGCTTTGCACTCTCAACCAGCTTCATGTGGTCAACTGGAATGCATTTCAATTAATAGGTGGGCCTTGAGTTAATTTGTGGAATGTCTTTCCTTGTGTTTGAGCCGATCAGTTGTGTTGTGACAAGGTAGGGGTGGTATATGGAAGAACAGCTCAAAGAGAAATGACAGTCCGTCAACGAGGAAAATTATGAACTTTAAAGTTTAAGTGCAGTCACAAAAACCATCAAGCGCTGTGATGAAACTAGCTCTGAGGACCGCCACTTTACGCACTTTGTGCGTGTGTGACCAACACTACATGCTGCGTTTAGAGTTTTGTTCTGTACAGTTTAGCGGTCAAACAAAATGGGAAATTTACCAGTATACCCAGGTAATTTTATTTAATGAGTGTTGCTCAAGAGGGAACAGCTGGATGATGGTCAATGTTACAAGACATTTACTTGCAAATATGGATTTTTATAGGAAAAGGGGACAATTAACAATCCCAAGTTATTGCTAGTATCTTATTCTTAATTCACATAGACAAAGAATAACTTACATACACTATAATAAACAAAAATTCACATCAAAACTCAGCATGATCTCATACATCATGATCAGGCTTTTCCTTGTGAGGGCTCATAACAGCCCTCTGGTTAGAAGTGTCCAAGCAGTCATCAGCCTGAGAAGTAGATTATGTACGTTAGCCATCCGCTGACTCAGCTTCATGGTGGTGTGTAGATCGTGTTGTGATCAGACTGGATGGGGGCCTGCTGGCGTTATGTCCATGTTTAAAGGGCGGTAGTTCTCTACCGTGGTCCCATTAAACCTGCTTTTTGTGCCATGGCTTCGTTCTGCTGGATGTGGTACTCCTGGAAGCGCATGGAGATGCGCTGGGTCATCTTCAGGTACTTCTGTAGGCAGCTCACTGAGGGGGAAACCAAGACAGTTCTATGACATCACATATTATACCTCTTCAAATATTGGTGTCCACTGCAAAGGCTTCTACTCCAACTAAAGAAGCTAACCTGGTATGATGTTACTTTTAACATACAGGAACATTCAGTGATAACATTTTGTTGAGGAGGAATGGTACCACATTGTGTCCTATTTTACCCAATACTTAACCTCATCTCCAGGCTCAATTGCTACAGAAAGAGATCCTTCTGGAGGATGAGATTATCCACTTCCTAGCCTCCAATGATGAGACAGGATTTGGAAGGATGGCCACAACAACTTACTTCTCAGACATGAGTATGGGAAAAGGAAATGTAATGGAGATTGACACCTCGCATCATTCTCAAAGCCCATTGGAGGAGAAGGTCAGAGGGAAGTGAACTCTGACTTTCTCATTCAATGGGTTTTGAGAAGGAACTCTAGAAAACATCAAGGAAGTCAACCTACCTCCTCTGGCTTTACTTCTCTAGTGGTAAAATCCTTCACACAGTCCATGAAGCAGTTCTCTGTGAGTTTGTTGTAGGTGCCAAGAAATTATTTGAACTGTGAACAGAAACAATATTTTACGAATGCATTCATTTAACACTCAGATTAAACCAGATTGAATTGTGTGTGAGAAGTATCCTCACGGTATACCTTTTAAATCTGGTCTGCCTGTTACCTGGGCAGCCATGGTGGTCAAATTCGAGATTTCTGTTGGATTGAAGTTACACACATGATGTAACTGGTTGAATGACAGCCCTATCCATGTTATGTATGATGTACGTTCACTATAACTATCTTAGCATAGGGAGTACTGAATTACCAAGATAGCTAGCTAGCTATATATGACACCTGCCCATACATTCATAGCAGCTGCATAGTTGAAGGCTTTTTGTAGTGTTAGCAAGCAAGCTCAGTATGCAGCTAAAAGCTCCCAAGCTGATCT
This sequence comes from Salvelinus sp. IW2-2015, assembly GCF_002910315.2. NCBI lineage: Eukaryota > Metazoa > Chordata > Actinopteri > Salmoniformes > Salmonidae > Salvelinus > Salvelinus sp. IW2-2015. Next base: position 21,636,689 of record NC_036843.1, read on the forward strand.
GGTAAGGTTCACAGGCTAACTATATAGCCCAGCAGATCCAGTTAAGCCTTTGAAAACACTACATACATTTAGATATCAAACTGTGTGCACAAAATGCATGAACAATCACCTTTTCTTCAACACAGCAACTTTGTCATTCAGCCACCCATGTTCCCGAAGGACATGTTGTGAAAAGGGGACTGCAGTGGATGAGGCTTGAAAGGTAACGTTACAGAATATTCTATAATCATTAGACATTGTTTTTAAAAAAAATCTAGAATAATGTTACATATTTTATACGTTCGTGTGGATATGTATGACATTCAAAATCGAAAAATAATTTGTCGAAAACAACTGAAATTTCTAATTGTGGATATAGTGTTACTGAATAAAAACTCCGGTGTGACACGAGGTATGTCTCAGTACCATTCTAGTGTTTATCGCTAGCCCCCCCCCTTTATTCCAATATAAATATAAACCGCACTTGTTTAATTATCATTATTTTGTTGGTTACTGCTTATATTGTGTTTTTGGATTAACTTTCTCACCCGTGGTTGTTTAATTATTATTTTGTTTAATGCTATTTGGTTTTTTTTGGTTAATGTTCTGATCCGTGGAGTCCCTATCATGCACAGCAGATAGAGATATTTCACGAACGAGATCATGTCCTTGACCGGAAGTTACTGTTGTAAGCAACAGCTGCTGTGTTTTCATATTGTCTCATAGTAGCTAACAGTAGAAGCTATGTTATTTCTCGATTCTGACATCAGGTTGTATTCTTTTCCCAACGATTGTTTAAAATAGCACAGGTCTAGCAACTTCTTACTTGGTTTGCTGTGCTGTTCTTTCAACCTTTTAGAGGTGCCTACTAGCTAGCAACCTAACGTCAACAAACAATTATGTTGCGGGAAGTAAAACATGTTAAGATAAAATCAAATTGTATTTGTCACGTGCCGAATACAACCATTACCGACTAAAAGGGGAACCCAGACGCGAGCCTACCAGGCTAGCTAAATGGAGCACCAGCTGTTCTGGATGACTGTGTGAAAACGCTCTCTGTAGCTGATGGTGGTGTACTCCTCAGTGCCATTGGATGAATCCCGGAATAAATTCCAGTCTGTGCTAGCAAAACAGTCCTGTAGCGTATCATCTGCCCACTTCCGTTTTGAGTGAGTCACTGGTACCTCCTGCTTTAGTTTTTGCTTGTAAACAGGAATCATGGTAGAATTATTGTCAGATTAGCGAGGGAGAGCTCTGTGTGTGGAGTAAAGGTGGTCTGGGGATTTTTTCCCTTTTGGTTGCACATGTGACATGCTGGTAGAAATTAGGTAAAACGGATGTAAATGTGCCTGCATTAAAGTCCCCGGCCACTAGGAGCGCCGCTTCTGGATGAGCATTTTCTTGTTTGATTATGGCCTTATACAGCTCGTTGAATGCGGTCTTAGTACCAGCAAGTTGCAGAGAACGACTGCATTGTTTGTTTATCTAGCTATCTAACAACTTGCAAGGCAAGTATTACCCGGTCACGTTCATATTACCCACCTTGATGCTGCACACTCTCCCACTGTGGTTCCAGCAACAGGTAGGCTACCCAGTTACCTTAGTCACTTGCTTTATTTAAACAAATTAAGAGAATAGCCTTGACATATGTCATTATTTAAAAAAAAGTTTATCCTCATTGGTTAGTTACGATAAGATACTTTATTGTCAATTTTTGTGGAAACTACTTTTATAAGTTAGTTGTGGAAAAATGTATATTTMTCTGTCTCCCCTACTTTAGCTTCTCCAGAACCTTCCAGCCAGTGGAGGGAAGGAGGGAGTATGAGACCCCAGCTCCTCGCAGGTTCAACCCAAAGCCCACACTCTGGAACACCACTAAACTCCGGAACACCCAGAACACTACACAGCTGCACAGCTCCAGGACACAGAATACACCTCACACAGCGCAAGGTTAGTCATCAAAGTGTCTTTGCATCTGATAAGTTGTCATGGTCTGGGTTTGAAATAGCACCCTGTTCCCCATATAGTGCACTATTTTTGTGCAGAGCCCTATGGGCCTTGGTCAAAAGGAGTGCACTATATTGGCCCTATAGGGAATATGATGCCATTTCGGATGTAGCCATGGATTTCCAACAGATGTAAGAGTCATTTTCACCACTCGGGGGCAGTAGTGTCACTCCAACCTACTGGTTCTGTAGGAAGCACAGGATTTTGCAGAAGGCTGGAGATTCTAAAAAGGAAGTGTTTATTCACCAAAAAAATCTGAAAACACTGTTTAATAGGCTGCAATGTCACAGTTTTTTCCTGTCCTTGTTTATTTTGGTGATTGCTATTTCCATTTTTCACTCTCTTGATGAGATGGAATACAAGACAAGCATGTTACTTTCAACCTCAGTTCTTTAAACTAATAACCATTTGCCTTCTGTACTCCTCTGTTTGGCAACCTCTCATTATCATTAGTCGCTTTATGTTGATGCAAACACGACAGATTTCAACTGGGCCATATTCACCACATTATTGCAGTCAGGTCAACACACACCTGTCAGCATCTGCATTACAGAAAATATCTTCAAATGTTACCCACCAAATTGAAAGCCTGCGTTGTACAATGAGCCAGACTGCGTTGCATGCTAAACTAAGTCAAATGCATGTTTGGAATTATTGTCTGACAATATATATATAATTGGATTCATTACAAGTAGGCCTACGGCTGGTTTATTAACATGTTGTGAGATACAACGATAAACACGTGCAATACATATAGCTCATGTTTTGGCGGCCATTCAATTCTCCGTCTTGGTTTTGTCATAAACATACATAATGTCCCTGTGTTTGGCTCTGTTGGCCGGGCACCAAGACTACTCGGAATTGTTACAATGGCTGCCGGGCCTCGKTCGGTCTCCCTCTCGTCTCCCTAGCCACAAGCTTCGGAATGCAGCCTCCTCCTGAACATTGGAGATCATAATTAGATCCATACAAAGCACCACTGACTATTTTAAAGCCCACATTTACTGTAAAGTAGGAAAACACACACCGCACGGCATGAATATATCAACTCTGTACCGCTATTATATTGTGCTGGCTGCTAATATCCATCCAGTTACATGGGAAAATTAGGTATGCTCCTCTCTTCTGGTGTAAAACTCAATTAAAGGTCCAAATGCAGCTGTTTTTATCTCAATATCAAATAATTTCTGGGTAATAATAAGTACCTTACTGTGATTGTTTCAATTAAAATGGTCAAAAATAAACAAAAATAGCTTCTTAGCAAATAGCAATTTCTCAAGCAAGAATTTTGCTAGGACTGTCTGGGAGTGGTCTGAGTGGGAGATGGGGAAAAATGGAAAATTAGCTTTTAATGGTCTAACTCATTTGCTGCCTGGTGATGTCACCAGGCAGTCCAAAACTCCATCCCACCAAAACAGGCTGAAATTTCAGGCGATCTTTAAAACAGCTCTTACACTAAATGGGCATTATCATAATTTTTCCCATTATTAATCCAACCTAATAGTTTGGAAATATATATAAAGCACAGGAACATCTATTTTGTTTACTGTACTGGGCCTTTAAGCATGAAACCATTCAGGTGAAAACAAATGTCACTGGCTGGTGCACAGCTGTGCAAATAGACAGACAATGCCCTTCAGTGTTCAATAGAAATACAATGGAGTTTAGTTTATTGATAACCCCACCCTCTTGAAATACTTTGTGAAATAATGGTTGGCTTTTTTTAAAGGTAGAAAATAATGTTTTTACTGATGTGGAGGTGATCCTTAATAAGAAACCTATTTGAAAAGCCCCAGGTTTGAAGAAATTAGTTATTGTTGATGTCTGACAACAACAGAAAGGCTGTATAAGTATTACTATTCTATCCATTGTCATTCAACCACAGGCCTAGGCTATTACTGGCTTGTCCTCCTCCTCCTTTGTCCTCGGTTGAACTGTAATTTGTGTGCAGGCAGCAGGCTACATGTTTGGTAGGAAATGTCAGTGCCTGGTTCTCTGTTACACCTGTGTGAGAGCCTTGGACAATCTTCCCCTTGAATCTAATCGGCCTCCCTCTAGAATGGTGCTGCTCGCCAATCTCTCTCACACAAACATGCACACACACACCAATGTGGAATTGCTTTCTCAGGAGTGGAGCTGTGCTGCTTAGTGACCATGGTGATGGATGTGTGGGTGAGAATGGAGTTAATTATGGCACAGAAAGCATCAGTTTGTGTGTCTGTGTATGGATCACTGAGTGTGTGTGGGGGGGGGGGGGTGTTGGGAGAATTGGGAAATGCATTAGTCTTGTAAGATTGACTCGATACCCTTGCTTTGTTTGGCCAACTGACCAGTGTTACTAGATCAGCCTCCCTAAGCAATACAGCCAGCAATGCAGCCAGAGGGACACAACAGTGTTGATAAGGGAATGCACTGAATCAGTTACAGGCATTTGACATTTGTATCGAATAACTGTCTGTCCAATGTGTCCATATATTTTTTAATTGACTTGGTCAGGTCACAATATATGTTCATATAGTCCTTTTCTTGAAGATCACAATTGATCATTACTTGGTTGCAATTACTGTCGATTTAGTTTGTTCAAGATGGACTTAAATGTTTATGAACTGTGAATGGCTGGGTACAACAGTGATGTACTGTACATATGTGGTGTGACTCTCTGGTTATTGTAATGATTAGTGCATGTTTAAAGGAGAAGGAGTACGTTATGCCATAAGATGTCTGAAGGGGCACCATTTTGTATCTGGTAGTACCTCTAAGCCAGTTGTCATGGCAACCATGCTATTTCTATTCCTCCTTGCACCTCTCGTTCTCTCTTTTTAGTTTTAACTCTACAGCTGCCAGACTGCGCTCACTTTGGGGATTGGCTATTTTTAGTCCATGCCTTTGTTTCTCAACACATCATCAAACCATATGTGAAACAACCCATGCCCTGAATGATTCAGGCCACTTAATTATATGATTCAGGTCACTTGGTTGCTGTCACTCACATTGTCTGTACAAAACAGAACATACTTTTTTACATTATGTAAACCCTTTTGGCATAATGACACTAGAAGATAATTGCAGATTGAGAAGACCAGGGTTATGTGTGAAGCGTTGTTTTTAGAATCTATTCATTTTCAATATTTGATCAATCTCACTATAGAAATCGACAAACACAAGTGAGGACAGTTCCTTCGTCAATCATGATGACCATGGAATCTGATTTGGTACCCAGAGACCCATGGTATCTGATTTCTGTTCATAAATGTAGAGGGACTAGCTAGATGTAGCTGAATTCTGGCTCATGAATGCCTCATATTACCTGTCTCGCGTTGTAGTTGCCATAGTCTTATTCTCATTATTGATTTAACATTAAGCAATCTGACTGGAACACACTGCATTACATCTCCAAGTGTCCTCAAGAAACAGTCGGGCGGTAGTCTCCTATTTTTAAAATGTGATGTCATCAAGTAGTTCATCATCAGTCATGACACATACAGAATCAGTCCCAGCCATAACAACATGCACACACACGCACAGTTGGAGCATTCATCTGTCAGCCTGGACCTAATTCAGATGAATTACACGGCCTAATCGTCTCCTCTGAGGGGTCTTTCCTCTAAGCCTGTTACAGCGCCAGATCAAATGAGGTAATTGCCTCCCAAACGGCACCCCATCCCCTATATAATGCACTACTTTTGACGAGGGCCCATAGTGCACTACTTTTCACCACAGCTCTATGTAGTGAATAGGCTGCCAATTGGGACGCAGTCCAGGTAATTGCTTTTCTTGTCTGAATAAGAACACAGCAGCCTAACGGTGAATTCACCGGTGTCTGAATTTTGGATAGCTTTTGTAGACTCATAATTAAACCAGTGGAACACCTTTATGATAAGCAAAGGAAATGTGTTAATGTATTTGGTAACATCTACTTTCTTCCCAGTGACCCATTAATAAATGTAGTTTAGTTAGTTACCATCAGCCAAATCCACCATTCGGTTTGAACCCTTATCATTGATTGGATTCCGAGCTTCCATTACAGCCCCTGAGAGATAGGATTTAGAGTCATGTCTGACTCCTGTATTATGAGGAAGTGTCTTTTGAACAAGATGACCAGGTACGGAACTAAAAGAAAAGGAATTCCACTGTGTGGAAGCCATATATAGACCTATGCTCAATGTTGCTTTGTTTGAAATGAGTAGGCAGAATTCTTCCAGATGTTTAGCAAGTATATTGCTTTGTTTATTTGTGTATTTGCTCACATAGGGTTGAAAGTACTGTGAACTTTCAATAAATTCCCTGGTTTTCCCAAAATCTCAGTTGGAGAATTCACGGAATTAGGAGGGCATAAGCAGGCAACCTGGATCCTCCAACCAGGTAATTTATTGAGAGTTCCCGTAATTTTGCAACCCTAGTCACACAACATCCCGCCATAATGACATTGTAATAGGCACTTGACTCTACTCAGAGTCATTATATTTATTGTGTTGGTGAATACAGTTTGTTTCCACAGCAACAATACATGTGATATTTTCCAGCTGTAAACAATGTATCTGTCTGACGTCATTGGGCTAAGCAGCTGTAAAAGTGGTTTGGGAATTTGTTTGGAAATATCAGCAGACGTTGGACTTGGAAAAGACGACACATGGCTGTAAAAACTGGGATGCAGGAGCGTGTTAAGAATACAATACAATACCATTCAATTGGTTTTCTTCCTACTTGTCCAACGTTGATTCAACATACCAGTAGTATATATGGTAGTCATTGTTTTAGTGGGAAGAGACCGTTCTCCTATGACCCATTTGACCTTTGACCAGAGGAAATGTTTATGCTGGACATCCTGCAGACTGACAGATTGACTGTCTGTTGTTGGAGTGCACCATCCATCTGTTTATTTAACTGTTTTCACTGAGCTGATGAAAAGATACTATGGCAAATTAACACCAACACCAACATGCACACTCTAACTCACTCAACTATTGTTGTATTGTACATTTGATATTGTAAATGTGTAATTGGAGTACTGTCTTGTATTATATTTGATGTAGGCTGTTTTGTTCTGATGTAATTATGTTTGGACCCCAGGAAGAGTAGTTGATACTAAACATTCCAATACATTGATGACAATGACTAAATACAACCAGTATCATCCATCTGACTAGCTAGCTTAGAGAGAAAAGCCATTTGGATCCAACAATAAATATTGATACATTTGCTGTGTGACACATCTTCAAGCTAGAACATGAACACACAATGTAGCATAGCAAAATCTCTACAGAAGAGATTGTGATGAAAATGTAATAAGAAACCCAGGAGGCTCTGTGAAGCAATCAGCTCATTGTGTGATCTGAATGACTGTTTCCATGTGTGGAATACTGAGAGAAAGGGAGATATAAAGTGCTGATCTGAGCTGAGGCAGGTGGCTGATTGCTGCTTTCTCTCTCTGTCTCTGCAGGAAACTTCTGGAGGCCCTCTCTAACAACAGCAGCAGCTTGGCAGCCAGAGGTGTGCAGCAGCAGTTTTCTTAGGGTTGCCATAGCAACACCCACCGATTGCTACCTGCAAACAGTGCAGTCCAGGTAAGAGGGGGAAAAAATATTGTTTGTCATGTTTTCACGATTTGAAAACATAATTGGCTATGTGACTATTTCCTCCTCCCAAACAAAAACATGCATTGGTACCATACCTGAGGCATTGTGCACTTTAAAAAGAGTTGTATGATACTTATTCTTCATAATGTTTAGCCAATAAATATTTGACTTATTTTTTACATTGTAATGTGCCTTCAGAAAGTTTTCACATCCCTTGAATTTTTAATTAATCAAATAGATATGTATTGTCACTGTCCTACACACAATACCCCATAATGTCAAAGTGGAATGATGTTTTTRGAWTTTTTTWWAAAATTTATTAAAAATGAAAAGCTGAAATGTCTTGAGTCAATAAGTATTGAAGCCCTTTGTTCTGGCAAGCCTAAAAGTTTCATGGACTCTGTGTGCAATTATAGTGTTTTAACATGATTTTTTAATGACCCCCTCATCTCTGTACCCCACACATGCAATTATCTGTAAGGTCCCTCAGTTCAGCAGTGAATTTCAAACACAGATTCAACCACAAAGACCAGGTAGGTTTTCAAATGCCTCGCAAAGTACGCCACCTATTGGTAGATGAAGAACTCAGACATTGTATATCCCTTTGTGCATGTTGAAGTTATTAATTACACGTTTGTTGTATCAATACACCCAGTCACTACAAAGATACAGCCGTCCTTCCTAACTCAGTTAAAGGAAGGACACCGCTCAGAGATTTCACCATGAGGCCAATGGTGACTATAAAACAGTTACAGAGTTAAATGTCTGTGATAGGAGAAAACTGAGGATGGATCAACAACATTGTAGTTACTCCACAATACTAACCTAATTGACAGAATGAAATGAAGGAAGCCTGTACAGAATACAAATATTCCGAAACATGCATCCTGTTATCAACAATGCACTAAAGTAACACTGCAAAAAATGCGGCATAGCAATACATTTTTTGTCCTGAATACAATGTGTTATGTTTGGGACAAATCCAATACTCTTCCTGGGGTCCAGCAAAATTAAGGCAGTTATAAAAGTGTTTTTTAACATTACAATACATTCATAACAGATTTAACAAGTGTGTGTGTGCCCATGGGACTACAGTCGTGGCCAAAAGTTGAGAATGACACATATTAATTTTCAAAGTTTGCTGCTTCAGTGTCTTTAGATATTTTTGTCAGATGTTACTATGGAATACTGAAGTATAAGTACAAGCATTTCGTACGTGTCAAAGGCTTTTATTGACATGAAGTTGATGCAAAGAGTCAATATTTGCAGTGTTGACCCTTCTTTTTCAAGACCTCTGCAATCCACCCTGGCATGCTGTCAATTAACTTCTGGGCCACATCCTGACTGATGGCAGCCCATTCTTGCATAATCAATGCTTGGCATTTGTCAGAATTTGTGGGGTTTTGTTTGTCCACCTGCCTCTTGAGGATTGACCACAAGTTCTCAATGGGATTAAGGTCTGGGGAGTTTCCTGGACATGGACCCAAAATATCGATGTTTTGTTCCCCGAGCCACTTAGTTATCACTTTTGCCTTATGGCAAGGTGCTCCATCATGCTGGAAAAGGCGTTCATCACCAAACTGTTCCTGGATGGTTGGGAGAAGTTGCTCTCGGAGGATGTGTTGGTACCATTCTTTATTCATGGCTGTGCTCTTAGGCAAAATTGAGTGAGCCCACTCCCTTGGCTGAGAAGCATCCCCACACATGAATGGTCTCGGGATGCTTTACTGTTGGCATGACACAGGACTGATGGTAGCACTCACCTTGTCTTCTCCGGACAAGCTTTTTTCCGGATGTCGCAAACAATCGGAAAGGGGATTCATCAGAGAATTTCTTTACCCCAGTCCTCAGCAGTCCAATCCCTGTACCTTTTGCAGAATATCAGTCTGTACCTGATGTTTTTCCTGGAGAGAAGTGGCTTCTTTTCTGCCCTTCTTGACATCAGGCCATCCTCCAAAAGTCTTCGCCTCACTGTGCGTGCAGATGCACTCACACCTGCCTGCTGCCATTCCTGAGCAAGCTCTGTACTGGTGGTGCCCCGATCCTGCAGCTGAATCAACTTTAGGAGACGGTCCTGGCACTTGCTGGACTTTCTTGGGTGCCCTGAAGCCTTCTTTACATCACTTGAACCGCTCTCCTTGAAGTTCTTGATGATCTGATAAATGGTTGATTTAGGTGCAATCTTACTGGCAGCAAATATCCTTGCCTGTGAAGCCCTTTTTGTGCAAAGCAATGATGACGGCACGTGTTTCCTTGCAGGTAACCATGTTTGTCAGAGGAAGAACAATGAGCACCGCCCTCCTTTTGAAGCTTCCAGTCTGTTATTCGAACTCAATCAGCATGACAGAGTGATCTCCAGCCTTGTCCTCATCAACACTCACACCTGTGTTAACGAGAGAATCACTGACATGTCAGCTAGTCCTTATGTGGCAGGGCTGAAATGCAGTGGAAATGCTTTTTTGGGATTCAGTTCATTTGCATGGCAAAGAGGGACTTTGCAATTAATTGCAATTCATCTGATCACTCTTCATAACATCCTGGAGTATATGCAAATTGCCATCATACAAACTGAGGCAGCAGACTTTGTGAAAATTAATATTTGTCATTCTCAAAACTTTTGGCCACGACTGTACTCTACCACCACATATCTACAACACAAAATCCATCTGTACATGTGTGTATGTTACCGTGTGTTTGTATGCATGTGTCTATGTTTGTGTTGCTTCAGTAGGTGCCTCTTATTTGTTTTGTTTTAAACAACGACGGTGATAGCTTGGCATATAGTATATTGAGAATGAGTTGTTCTTGAATATGGGTGATGTAGCAGTTGTCTGCTTCTTGTTGTGTAGTTAGGGAATTCATATGTGGCTGTAAAATAGTTTTTGAAGAAAGAGGGTAATAAGTGATTTAAAGTGCAGTAAACAAGGAACTTGAAAATAACTAATTTGATAAATACTCAGGCGTCCGCATTGAAAAGTGTTGCTGAATGGTCTCTAAAACCAGCAGATGATATTATTCTTGCAGAGTGTCTCTGCAGGTGACAGATTGATAGTAGTTTGGTGTGTGTGCTGGCCCATATAATGTTACAGTAACGGATGAATGGGAAGATCATTGTGTAGTAGAGACTGAGAGCAGTGCGTCTGTTTAGGAGATATCTCATTTTGCCAAGTATCCCCGTATTCTTGGCAATCTTAAAGGTTATTGTCTTTGTGTGGTTTCCATGACAATTCATCATCAATCAGAACACCAAGAAAGCGTGTTGTACAGCCCTGATCAATAGGTATATTATCAATATGGACCACTATATAATCTGTATTTTATTTTCTTTGGACCAAACATTTTTTATATTTTTATTCAGTGACAATTTGTTCATTTTAAACCACTTTTGATATATTACATAGTTCATCATTAACAACATCAATAAGGTACTTACATTTTTTTTGTGAGTAAAGCACACTTTTTTATCATCATATCTGGGAGAGCATGCATTGGGCAAATCATTTATATAAATCATAAATAATAGTGGTCCAAGAATTGATCCCTGAGGCAAGCTGGAGACCAAAGCAGTCACGCCCATAGTTTCAAGTTTTTGTAATAAAATATGAGGATCAACAGTATCAACTGCTTTTGAGAGATCCAAAAAAATACCTAATGTATGCTGTTTGCGGTTATTTGCCTTATGTATTTTGTCAATTAAGTAAGTAACTGCCAGTTAGGCAGTGAGATTTTCTGAAGCCATACTGATGTTTGTATAACAACCTTTCCTTGTTAAGCTATTTGATGAATCTGTTGTATGCAAGCTTATCTAACATGTTTGAGCTAGCTGGAAACATTGAAATTGGTCTGTAATGTGTAAAGTTTGCTGGATCTTTAGCTTTACAAATTGGAACAATTTCGGCCATTTTCAGTTCATAAGGCTCAATGCCCTTAACAATTTATAGATTTAAAATGTGGGGAAAAGGTGTGATAATGAAATCAACCACGTCTTTAGCTAGCTTAGCATCCAATCATCCAAAAGTGTGTGCGAGCATAGAGGCCTACAAACCTGACTCAGTTACACCAGCTCTGTCAGGAGGAATGGTCCAKAATTCACCCTACTTATTATGGGAAGCTTGTGGAGGGCTACCCGAAACGTTTGACCCAAGTTAAACAATTTAAAGGCAATGCTACCAAATACTAATTGAGTGTATGTAAACTTCTGGCCCACTGGAAATGTGATGAAAGAAATAAAAGCTGAAATATATCATTCTCTCAACTATTTCACATTCTTTTTTTAAATTCTTAAAATAAAGTGGTAATCCTAACTGACCTAAGACAGTTTTTTTTACTGGGATTAAATGTCAGGAATTGTGAAAAACGGAGTTTAAATGTATTTGGCTAAGGTGTATGTAAACTTCCGACTTCAACTGTACATTTATACTGACTCTACGCACACCCACTCAGCTACAATCATCATACATGCTGCTGCTGCTACTCTGTTTATCATATATCCTGATGCCTAGTCACCTTACACCAATACAAATCTATCTCTATTGATCCAGTATTCCTGTACATTGTAAATATGGTACTGGAAATGACTGAACATGTATATACACTGTAGTATGCTTGCTTACTTTTTGTGCTCTTATTTTTAGTTCTCGTGTTTTTGTTCTCTCTACCTTATGGTGTTCTTAGTATTACATTGTTATTGATTACTACATTGTTGGGTTTAGAGCTTGCGAGAAGGGTATTTCACTGTACTTGTGGACTTGAATTCACAGGACCGCTTTGCTCTTTCTCCTAGCTCAGAAGGATCCCCATGGCAACGGCAGCAGCATTTGTCAGCTTCATCAGAGAGTGAGAGGAGAGAGTAGGTGAAGGGCAATTCCACAACAATGTAATTACACTGAGACTCAGGTTTTTCACTTTAAAACATATACCAAACATTTATTTCAAAGTTTTACAAACCATAGGACTACTTTTAACAATTTCCACTGAAAATTTTACAAAAACACCTTTACAGGAAGAATTGTGCAGATACAAAGTTTGATAACAGAATAAAACTGAGGGAGATTTTACCATAATTCTGTAACCAAACTTTGCATCTACACTGTTTTTCCAGTAAATTATTCATTTTATTTTACTGTGTAAATTGTTCAAAGTAGGCATTGTGCATAGAGCTGTATGGTTTGTTTTAAAGTGAAAACTAAGTCTCGGTGTAATTCCGTTAGCATGGAATTGCCCTAACGTAAATCTGCATGCTGCTGGCAGTGTGCCAGCTTCTCAAATAAAAGAGCACTTTGAACTGCTGCCCAGTTTGGAGGAGAGGAGCTGTCAGGCCTGCTTAATGTTGGCAGTTTGTCATTGGCAAGCCTTTCCCAGAATTCATCTGTCTGGCAACGTGCCAGGCACTTAGCTGAAGCTAAAAAAATTAACCCCTGCACTTGCTAAATGTTCCACATAGAGCAAGATAGAGATAGGGAGAGAGACATCAGCACAGTTGGTATATGAGCGGCTCTGTGTATGCATGAGGGGCCGTGGGGATATCACAGGATCCTTTCAGGATGGAGGCAGGCGGGAACTATTAACCTCCCCTGCTCTGCTTTGTTTTGTGTAAAGCTATGTATTTGGTTGTTTTTAAAGTCTTCTGAGGTCTGAGGCAGAATATGTAAATCGTTTTAATTGTTGCGATGTTGAGTTCTGCCTGTGATATTTATAGTACCGACCTTCCACTTACATGGATGGATGTATGTTATTGGGTAGTTAGGCTAGTTGATGTGGCATAGTTTTGTAATAAGCTTATGTTTGAATTGTATCCATATGTGTAAACCTAAGAGAGAAGGCACTGTTTTGCCATCTGCTTTTAGGATCATTCAGACCTTTTTTTACTGTGAGATTGCGCTCCACACTTGAATCAAGCAAAACTATTGGTGTTGGAATTGTATTGAGCCTCGCCTGGCACGCAGGCCCAGTGTTGGAATAAATGGCACAAACCCTTTTTTCTTCCCATGCCCACACCTTTTTCTGCCTTATTCTGTTGACTGATGATGGCTGCTCTTTCATTTGGCTGTCTGTCACAATCCCTGGTGCACAAATAGTGAGAGAATTGTCCACATACAGCCCACATAACAACCTCGACTGCTGCCTGCTGCTGGTAGTCATTCAGCCTGCTGTGTATTGCACAGACTCTGAATAAAAACCGGACTCCATCTTCTCTTCTCTTTTTGTGGCGTTTCTAGCTTCCCCTGCCACTGATGGGCTGGGCTATGAAACTAAATCATGTTATTTGTTTAGGTGCATTTATTTCATGTGGTCAGACTCTGCATTATACATACTTCATATACTGTCACCTCAGAGACATCAGTGCTTGTAATTTAAAGCGAGTCTGTAATGTATCAAAACACAGTATTCACAAATACACGCATGTGCAACCAGTACCCATTTAGCCTAACAGCATGGCACATTTTTGGTGCAGTGAAAGCAACATTGTTTTGGAAAAGCGGCGGCATGGTGCAGACTCTTTCTTGGCCAAGGCCATACTTGGTCGCTTGGCTGGATGGAGGGACCACACCACCACGATACAGTGCCAGGCCAGCGTTATGTGGAGACTGCAATAAACTACTTTCCTCCCTCCCTCTGCTGCCATACCTTGTTTTTATTTCTTCGCTCTCCTTCTCTCCCAGTTGTTTAACAGGGGAAAATTATTCTCTGCCTGCCTACTGGGTGTTGTTAATCAGGAAGGGAGACTGGGGGAAAAGGGGAAGGAAGGGGTGGAGGGTGCGCAGAGCAGGCTACTCTTGTCTGTGCAGTAGGTAAACAATCGAAATGTAGGGAAAATATCTCTAGTTCAACTAGCCCAGTGTTATTTTTTAGGTATCGAGGTATCGACTCCCTATTTATTTTAGCCATCACACTGCTTATATTTTCTTTTGGAGAATATATTAAACGGTTATTGTAATCACACATGCCTATTGCAATGAATGTTGCCAAATTAAATCAGATTATCAACATATTTTAATCAGAAATTTAAAAAATAAAGGTATATTAAAGGCTTTCGCTCCATTACATAATGATAGGCTATAGCCAGGCGTTTTCCTTTTAACTAGTTTTTTTGCTCGTTAGAGTGGTTTGATTAAGATAATGCTTTTTGATGCTCCTGCATTGTGAAAAACAAACAACGCATAACAAATTGAATTGTTTCGTAATCTTAAATAGCTTTATGCTATTGAAGGCTTCGTTTTGCTGACATAAGCAAAAGTAATCTATTTGAAACATAATACATTTGTATCTAATAATAATTAATGGTATTTTAATGACATATAATATTGACACACAATTTCTCAGTAGTAAAATACATTCAAATGCCAGAGTTGTAGAAACCCATATTCTGCTTTATGTAATTTGGTCAGCATTGTGCGTTCGTGTTGTTAGCTCCCAGTCCATTCAAAAGATTAGGAGGGAGTGGTTTGAGCTTTGCGTGTTAGGAAAGCAACAAGTAGCATGTCTTTTTTTTCTTTTTTTTATGAACTGCGGAACGTGGTGCTTACGTCACTGCTCTAGCCAGGTGGCATTCCAAACTGTGGAGAGGAGACGTGGAGGCACAATCAAAATTTCAAATCACAAACCAAGTCAGGATGTGAGACGCGCGTAAAGCACATTTCAGTCCTACAACCGATCACTGCTCGTCACTGGCATCAGAAGAGGAGTAGGGAAGGAAGAGGGTTCCTTTTGGGGGGCAAATTCACGGACTGAAAAGAAAAATTGCAATCAAATAATCTGGGGGGAAAAGGACCAGGGAAAGGGACATTCAACATGTCTTCTGCACACGTATCTTCATCTCGGAGACAGTCATGTTATCTGTGCGATTTACCCCGTATGCCGTGGGCTATGATTTGGGATTTTACGGAGGCAGTGTGCAGGGGTTGTGTGAATTATGAAGGTGCAGATCGGATCGAGTTTGTTATCGAAACTGCACGCCACCTCAAACGAGCTCATGGTTTCCAAGAGGGGAGATCCCCCGGTCCACCGCCGCCGCCCACAGTCAAAACCCAGGCGGCAATATCAGCCAAGGAGACGGTGCAAATCAACCATGTGGACGGACCATCTAAACAACAACAACAACAGTCGGGGATGGACCGCTACTCTCTGAACGCAGAGAGACCTCGCTTTGACTACTCCAGTATTGGCGCCCATGCCAGCAGACTTCCCAATGGAATGAGCGGTCCAAATGGGTTCCCAAAACCGGACGATGGTCCCCCAGAATTGAACCGACAGAGCCCGAACTCCCGTCGGAGCCATGGTCTAGTTGCGGTCCCAGGACAAATGAATGTCCCCCCCAACCTTCTCCCACAGACCATGTTGAATGGACCCTCCTCGGCAACAGCCATAGCCTCGCATAGCCTGTCTAGCCGCCCCCCTCCGTCCATTGTGGGACCCTCTTTGTCCACGTCCTCTCAGTCCATGTCAGAACAAGGTAAACGACCAGGTTCTGTGTCAAGCACTGACCAAGAGAGAGATCTGAAAGAGAAACAGCGTAATGCGGAGGCTTTGGCTGAGCTTAGTGAAAGTTTAAGAAACAGAAACGAAGACTGGACAAACAAACCGAAAATAGTAAGGGACACGTTGCTTACTCTTTCAAACAGCTCCCCGTTTGATGTGAGGTTTAAAAAGGATCATTCACTCGTGGGCAGGGTGTTTGCTTTCGATGCAGTGTCAAAGCCTGGCATGGACTATGAATTGAAAATATTTATCGAGTACCCAAGTGGATCTGGTAATGTATTTTCCAGCGCATCGGGGGTGGCCAAACAAATGTATCAGGACTGCATGAAGGACTTTGGCAGAGGGCTCTCCTCGGGTTTTAAATATTTGGAGTATGAGAAAAAGCATGGCTCTGGGGACTGGCGACTCCTGGGTGATTTGTTGCCCGAGTCGGTCCGATTCTTTAAAGAGGGGCTGGGGGTTGAAATGTTGCCACAGCCCTACATTGATGCCAGCTGTCCATTGCTGCCCACTGCTTTGGTCAACATCCCTCGTGGCTTGCCATCTGCGAGTGCCCCGAGGATTGGCGTGCGTAAGCGTAAAGCCTCCCCAGAACCTGACTCTGCAGAGAGCGCGCTAAAACTATCTGAACAGGAACAGCAGAGGCAGCAGTGGATGGCCAGCCAGAGCGAGGCGTTAAAACTGACGATGGCATCCGGATCATTCGGTACCTCACACGGGGCACCCCCACCGCTCGGCCCTGGTCATTCTGTTCACTCAAGTCGCGCTACGCCCCCTGAATCAACGCCCCAGAATGGACAGTCTCCAATGGCGGCGCTCATGTCTGTCGCGGACACGTTGGGCAATGCGCACTCCCCGAAGGACAACAACTCAGTTCACTCCACCACATCCACCAGGCATAACAGCAGCAGCCCGGTCTCGCCCGCCTCTGTTTCGGGGCAGAGGCGTTTGGCTTCCCGTAACGGAGATCTCAATCTATCCGGGGGTCCCTCCCAGTCCAATGCGCATTCTGGCATGGACCAGGTCCACGCGCAAAACATTCCAGATTCGCCCATGGCAAACAACGGACCTCTGTGTTGTACCATTTGCCACGAACGTTTAGAGGATACCCATTTCGTTCAGTGTCCGTCAGTTCCCAACCATAAATTCTGTTTCCCTTGTTCTCGAGAGAGCATCAAAGCGCAGGGAGCAACTGGCGAGGTGTATTGTCCTAGCGGAGAGAAATGCCCCCTGGTAGGTTCTAATGTGCCTTGGGCGTTCATGCAAGGTGAGATAGCAACAATATTAGCTGGGGACGTTAAGGTAAAAAAGGAGAGGGACCCATAGATATGTCCTATAACTTCCCATAGAAACGTGCATTTTAGTCCAATATATACAGTATACACATGTGAATACTCAAAACGTACAAAAATTGTTGATGTACAGAGACGTCCCCTCCTTCTCATATTTCTGTTTTTTGAATCAACGGAACAGTACAGTATGTGATGTCACCTAATTTTATGGAGGGTGTTTTGACGGGTACTAGTGTTGTATTTGGATGGCAGTGACGAGTCAAAGCACTTTCACTTTGTAATCACTGCTGCCGTTTTTCCCCTCCAACTCATGCACTTCTCTCATTATAAAAAGGCCAGTTTAAACGCCCAATGAATATATGTCTGTAAAATGAAACTACGCATAGTTAATATCCAATAACAGTAATGACAATTTGCTCTAACTCCTATATTGGGTACAAATCATTCTGAGGACTTTTTTTTTGTTTATTTAATTTTTTTTTTACAGCAAGTATCTCTTTTCTTCTTGTGATCGAAAATATTTTACTACGTGTTATTCATTTCTCTTCCCGTTTGCTTTGATGATGCACGGATGCTTAAAGGTAGAGCAAAATGCTGTACATTAATGTAAAATGTTTGTTTATACATTTCTGTAGTAACAGAAGACTTGTAATGTGCCTTGGAGCTGAGTAAATTGTAATAAATTCCATTGATATTAACCCTTGGTGAAATGTCAGTTTATTTAACAAGTTTAGACTGTTACAGTAGCTGGTTCACTGAGGTATAATAAATTATTTATTTATTTTTGTGTCCATATATTTATATATAGCTCAACCATAGCATTATAACAATTTACAATGTTATCTAACATAAGATATGCTGTAATTGGAGATGACAACCTTGACATTAAGATCTGGTTCAAAAYACCTTTATTTCATATTTAAATGTGTTTATTACACACAGACCTTACTGCAAAGCCAAATTAACGTTGGACTCATGTATAGAGATCAGATGGTGCCATGCTTATTCATCATAACCTCTTTCAATATGTTAAAGTAACATTACCATATGTTAGATAACATTGTAAATTGTAGTAGTTCTGCAAGCTCATTACTCCAGAGRGATTTTAAATACATGTGAACAAGTGTTTATTTCTACTGTATCTGTTTAGCTGCCTTAGTTGCAGCTATCTGATTGGTAAATGGTTTACTTGCATTGGATGGGCCCACAATTTGAACAGCTGTGCTTCTCAGCAAGACAACAAAAAGAGTCCTCAACAAGTTGGCATTGGAATGTCAAGTTGCTCTCCTCATTGTGCTTATAACAGTCAGCTCTTATGGCATGCTTCTCACTGAGGACGCCTCATCTTGCTGATGGTTATACTATTGGTGCATGCTCAAACAGTACCACGATTTCTCCATGTTTATGCGGTGGGTGGGTGTGTGTGTCTGTGTGAAAATGCTTGCACAAGCCTGAGTATACCTCCTCGTTTACAATGCAGCAGGGCAGGCTGTTCATGTGACATGGTTCCTCACTGTCCCATTAGCCAGTGGAATATTTTTTTTTGAATATATATATATATATATAGAGAGAGAGCACAGTTGCATGCCTGTTATTTAGCTGTGAGTTAAACCTAATAGTCTAGCTCTGCTCTGGGTTACTGAGACAAATGGTCATATGTACACACTGACACACTGTCTGCAGCAGGCAGGCAGTGTGGTTTCCAGTCCCACATGGCTCAGATAACCCATAAATACCAACTGGAGCCTTCCATATGTGAGCTTGAGGAAGAGACGGGGACAATGGCTGCTATGTATGTCCTGGAAACATGACACAAACCAGTATTCTTTTCAACAGCAGATGTACATTAAAGGCTTACTGGTAGTAGAGTAGAGGACCTTTGAGATGCCCGTTGATAAGTATTTGACTGGCGCTATGTTTTAGATTGTGTCTCTCCTCCAGCCTGTGATTGTTGGAGGTGGCGTTCAGTATCATGGACCACCGTTGGTCCTAGGTGGGTTATGAGATGGTTATTTTATGTTCTGTAGAGAGGGGCGAGAAAGACTTTTCCTCAGAGACTCCTGCCCTCTAAGCATAGCGCCTGCTCCAACCAACTGCCAGTTATTTATAGATACTCTGTATCCTGGTTTCTGTCCCTGTTTCAAAGTAGGGTTTTTACCTCCTGGGGAATACTACTATATGGTCAAAATAATTGGTTGAATGCCAGAGGAAGACGGGGTTGGTAAAATGTTGAGTTTCTGAAATTTTGTTCACACAAATTGGCTCATCAGTTCTAACTGCAATAGGAAAAGCAGCTGTCTGAGTAAGCGACAACCCCACACTCCCCCGCCCCTTTCTTCAAGTGTGATTTATAAACAAATATCACAATCTCACACTCATTTTGTCACTCAATCTTTTCTTTTTGATCTCCCGTATGATATTATCTGACTATAGTATATCCAAAACGATCTCTCTATTTACCAACATGCTCATACCCCCAAAACAAACAGGACTATAGAAACCGTAGGCTAGGGTTGAGCCGTTTAATCGTGGCTACCCATCTAATGGTGCATTGCAGTGCTTCAGTCTTCGATGGCCTATCTATCCCAGGTGCTGTGAGGCAACAAAGCACCTGGTTTGGGACAGAGCATGTCTCTATTGTCATGCTAAAACAGAACAGCCCTTCCATGGTTAAGGTGCCCTTGGCTGTCTCAACACTCGTTTGTGTTTCAGGTTGCAGTGTGCATGCTAAAGAGAGCAGGGGGGGCTCTCCCTCTCTCTCTCTTGACCTGTTTAGAATTCACCAGACTCCTCACCCGTTACAAACAAATGCAGCCTCACACACACACGTCTCACCACCACTTCATTCTGGCTGTAAAACAAGTCTCTTCTTTTCTCTCTAGTAGACCTCTTAATTACCTGAGGTAACGAACGAGATGCTAGATTGTGTTTAGAATAGCTGATATGTTGCGTGAAATCAAGGAATCTGTCGTGGGATGATTTTTTTGTAATAGTTTATACACCACAAGTTGACTACAACTAAGCCCAAAAATAGATATTGTATTTGAAATTAACAATTTCATACCTTAATTGAATTTAGATTTTAGAGTATTTTGTTGACCAAAGAACAAAAATCCTAAAAACTTTAGGGCTGCCAAATAAAACAACTCTCCTGTTGCCAACCAATGCTATAGGTTGTCTGTTGAAAAGATGTGAAAGGGATAGGGACCACATTTTCTTAATGCATTTTTATGAGTGTTTTGTATATACTCTCCCTTGTAACTTATAAGAATTGCACTGATCACATATCTAATCAGCTCAAATACATTATTGAAAATATGAGCGTTGTAAATGTCCGTCTGTGACTGTTAGTGCGAGCAGAGCGATTGCAGTGTCATGGGGAGTGGCTGGCAGGCATGCTGGTGTCGGTGGGGTCTGCAGTGCGAGGGATGGATGGAATGGCAGGGGCTTTCTGCTCCGTTACGTAGGCTAAGCCTAGAGGGGAGGCCGAGCGAGAGGTCCTGCTGGTACCACAGACAAACCCCTTTGTTCCACATTCACCCAATGGTCTATGTAGCCTAAGCTTAAGTGCTTGGCTGATATCTCTGATGCTTTGACCAAGGTATGTTTTAGGCGCCATCTTTTATGAATTTTAACATTTCTTTAGGTATTGTAGAATGTAAGTTTTGTCAGTTCTTTTTTTTATGTAGTTTTTTAAAATTAGGTTAATGGGGATTTTGTGTTAAAGCCCTACATTACCAGTTAATCATTCCATTCCAGCACCTCTTGTGACACATTTACCTCCAGAGAACAAAAATATAACTGCTCATAACAGTAAATCACTAAATAGGCCTTAGGAAACTCATTGGGTTCGATTGATAATGAATATTTCCTTCCATCACCTTGTAGAAATATCATTCAAACCCCATTCCTCTCCTCAAACAAACCCAGTCTGGAGTGGCCAGGCTTTTAGACTTGACTGTTTCAGTTTACATTCCCAAATCACTGCAGTCTGTTTTCCTTCTGTTGGCCAGCCAGGGAAGCCAGCCCCCTCCCTCCTTTCCCCTTCCAACCCAGTCAGGAGAAGTTTCCAGCGGATAAAAAACTCCCTTCCCAAAGGTTACTCAGACTCTGCAGTGCCACGGTGCCGCTCTACTGTTGCCATGGGTTACCTGCCTTGTTCAAAACATCATTTATTCAGGAATGTGCTACTGACACAGAGGGAGAGAGAGAGACGGCAGACTGGAGGTTAACCCTGCGTGTGCTGGACTCACAATGTTTTCTCCTTACACAGATTCTCTCTATTTTTTTGTTAATTTGCGTCGTGCCTCGATTCAGTTCTTTTTCTTTGCATCAAATATAATCTTGCATGCTTTTGTAACCTTACATTAGTGGAGGAAATTCTACATTACCCAAATAGCAACAAAACAATGTCCAAGCCATGCATGTATGTATTTGGTGCATATGATCAAAGTATATGTAACATATTGCAGATTGTTTAGAAATGCACAAACACCAGAGTTCCCCTTTGAAATCCCATCTCCCTTTTATTCTCCTAGAAACAAGCAAAATACTTTCATCTGGTCAAGGCTCGAGCATGCTGTTTTTAGGGGGAGGGGAGTGTGTGCGCTTGTGTGTGTGTGTGTGAGGAAAGGGTTATTCCCATTTTGTTTCCCCTCCCAGTGTCTTTCAAAGCCCAGCTCTTTATAGATGGTGATGTCAGCACTATCTTCCACAGCCCTGGGCCCCCTTAACAGATAATAATGTATGCAATCTCAAACATTCCTCTCTGGCGAATGAGCTGCTGGTAGCTGCAGGCGTGTGCCTCCCTCCCGCCTTCCACTCCTTTCTGCAGAAGCACAGCCTCAAGCTGCAGCGCGGTGAGGAATTGATTTGCCCTTTGCCCTTTTTCATTCCCACTTTTTTTTCTCCTTCGTCCTCCCTCTTTATTTCTCAGAAAAGAAAATAGAGCAGGAAAGGCTGAGGATGTTTTATTGTGATCTCGTTTTAGGGCGTGTCTTGTCTCTTCACTCGTTTTGATCGTTAGCTGGACAAAAATCCG
This sequence comes from Salvelinus sp. IW2-2015, assembly GCF_002910315.2. Classification (NCBI taxonomy): domain Eukaryota; kingdom Metazoa; phylum Chordata; class Actinopteri; order Salmoniformes; family Salmonidae; genus Salvelinus; species Salvelinus sp. IW2-2015. The sequence goes on from NC_036843.1 coordinate 21,659,062, forward strand.
ATGTTGAATGCCGATTGTCTTTGTGTTTATCACCTTTGACGGCTGATCTGGAACATATTTTATGCAGTCAATAATATAGGTATTGTTTGCACTAGTGTCATCATTTTATTTTAATATAATGTGTGTGTGTGTATAAACGTCTGTCAAAATGCTGCTCTTATCAAATTCATGTTTTCAATTGGTTGGCAGAAATAGTTTCTTGTACTCTTAAAAAGAAATGCCTCTGGTTTCCAGGGCTGATACCCTTTGTGCAAGAAGTTTCGCTTTCTCAAAGAATTCCAAAACATTAGCATTCCAAGGCCCTCCCCCCTGGAGAAGAAGCCTAGTGCAGCCTTTATGAAGTTTCCCGCCAAAGCATAGAGGGGTCCCCCTGTTAAGTGGGGCACAAATAGAGAGGTGTTGTTTTTGGAGAGCTAGACACTGACAATAAGGTCAGCTGGTTTCTCCTCTGTAGTAGCAGATTTGATCTGTTTCTATCCACCCTGGCTGAATTTAGTCATATTATAACCTTTATAGCTCAGTGCAGCATTTCCTCCTCATATTTTTAGAGCTGTCGGTCATTTTTCTGTCATGTTGAATGTAAGGAAACTGGAGAAGGGAAGGGGTTAACTTCCTCCTCAACACTCTGGGCTAGTACAGCCCCTGCAGTCCCTGGCATGCAGGCTGGAGAAATGTAGCTCTTTCATTCCCTGGCTTGTTTACACCAGGATGTGGCAGCCATCTTAGGCTGCTGCCACAAGCAAGGGAAGGGGCGCTGCGCCGCGTGCGGCTCGGGTTTCTCCCCAGCCCTCCAAGAGCACAGAGCACAGAGTTCAGACGGCAGACTGCCATGAACATTAGCTTCTACTGAGGCCCACTGTTCCTACAACATTCTTCCCACAGATGAGAATGCTCTGTACGTTCATCGCTCATGGATACAACGCTATGTCTCCCTTCTTTCTGCACGCTCCCTTTCTCTCTAAGCTTTTGTATGACATTTTTTGTTTGCATTATTTTTCTCTGCACAGATTTCTTGGAATATAAGCCTCTCCCTTTGTCTTCTGTTTAGACATATTTAGAAAGGCTTGCATGTGACTGAAAGCACATGCTCTAAGCCGGGGGAGTCAGTCGACTGTGTTTCAAGGCATCCTTTGTCTCTGGCCTTGACTGATCTAACATTGTGATAACAACTACAGATTGAAAATAGTTAACACGAAGAACACAGCATTCCCCTTGTTTAAGATAACTTTACTCTCATTGGGAATGAAAGACACAGTGAGTCATGTATTTGAAGTCTGATAACTGCAACAAGGGACAGGATAAATAAGATGGAGCCTAGGCCTAGTTTTTACATCAAGTAGGTCGGTAGGCCTAAATGTCACCACAGTTATTTTCTTTAGCATTGACAACAACAGCTGAGGAGAGGAAGCTAACAGCTCTGTGCCTCCTCTCTGGCATAGCAGCATTTCCATATCTAAGGCCAGGCCTCAGTGGCTTTCTGTTGACATTTAGAATCGTCTCTCTTGAGGAGTTTCCTCTGACACCCTCCTGATCTTGCCCTCTCCCTGTTTGCTGTGAATTATCAATGGTGGACGGCTCCCTGTGAAAACAGCCTTCTAAGGGCAACAACAACCCCCAACACAATCCACACTGACTCACTGACCGCCTTTCCTTCAGCTCTGTCTAGTTCAGTGCTTTTGTTTTGTATATTGCAACAGTCCTAGGAATGTATTGAGCCATGCTACCAATACAGTGCGAGACCCCTTTCCCAAACAAACAGCATATCATCATAGAAAGTGTTTATGTAGTGTTTGCAAAACATTACATGGAGATAAGGGATTGGAGATTGAATGGGATCATACCTGCATCCAACCCATAACAGCCAGCCAGGGCCTAATGTGATAAGTATTTTTGACAGACTGTGGGGGATGGGAGCCTGTGTACTGTGTTGCCAGKTTCTATTGACACTTTCCTGTCTTATCAGATCCAATAGGCTATGGAACCCCCCCACACTGTGAGAGTGTGTTGCTCTCCTGCATATGTGTGCACTGTAGCAAAGCTGCAGTCGCCTCCCTCGAGTCCCTCGTCAGTCGTCACCTGTGTAAATTGTGGATCGTTCACTCTCTCTCCCACCTTTTAGTCCTCCACCTGTCTGTTGTGTGAATGGGACTGTGATGGCTGATGCTAATTAAGAGGTGCTGTAGCTAGCTGCCGGTCTTGTTTCGCTACTGTCAAACAGCAATGGCAGACTTCCTCTCAGACTTCCTCATACAGCTGACAAAAGTCTTTGAAAACGGAATGTTTCAGTGATCTCTGTGGGGTTACTGTCATCTACTAATAAGTACAGCAATGAGCTACTTTCCATAGAATTTAGTTTAGAAAGATGCTGTTGCTCCTCTTCACAAATATTTTTTTATTCAGACCTTATTTGGATTATTTCTTGGTTTCATATAAATGTGTATTAAAGAATGGTGTAGTTTGGGGCTTGCTACTATGGGGATAACAGGATTGGGGCTTTAAGCACAGTTTGGGGCTGACAGTGGAACATAATGTATTCAGAGAGTCTCAATGTGTTCAAGCAGCAATAGTCTTGGACAGCCAGCACTGCCCCCTCAGTGCCAAAAACATATGGCCTTTTATATGATAGACAAAAAGCCATACCTTCCCTGTCCAGTTAATAAAGACTGTAGCCTGCTCTGCTCTGCAGCAGTCAGCAGTATAGTCTAGTAGCTGCCTGAGCCCCTCTCCTTTCCCCCTTCACAGGTGCACTACTCCACTACTAAGGAAATTAGATGGTTGTTGGTTTCGTATGAGTGATCTGCAACTTTCACTAGAGGTCAACATACAGCATGCCATTATATGCTGATATGGTTCTGTACAGATCTGCTATCAAATTAAATATGTACTTAGTAAATAGTAATTTCATGCATGGTGATGTGTCTTAGTAAATAGTAATTTCATGCATGGTGATGTGTCTTAGTAAATAGTAATTTCATGCATGGTGATGTGTCTTAGTAAATAGTAATTTCATGCATGGTGATGTGTCTTAGTAAATAGTAATTTCATGCATGGTGATGTGTCTTAGTAAATAGTAATTTCATGCATGGTGATGTGTCTTAGTAAATAGTAATTTCATGCATGGTGATTTTCTGTATTTCTGACATGATATTGGAATACTCTACCAATTTGGACAGAACTGTATTATGTAATCATAATGATCATTTATGACTGATGGAAGTGCCAGTTGACGTCTATCACCAAGAATACTTGGCAGTTAGGTAACTTGTTATATACCCGGTACATAACTAGTTACCTAACTGCCAAGTATTACTACCTATATACGGCATGTGGTTATTTTGATTGCAATGGGGATTACTTTTCAAGGAACATTCCATTATTGAATTCCATTTTCTGATTGAAAGCATTAACATATTACTTATAAAAAAATGTTATACTCATGCATGTGCACACACACACCTGCGCACACACACACACACACTCACTATTATAAATCAAGACAAAGGGTATATCTAGCCTCCTCCCTTCCTCCTGCAGTAACCCCCAGCTACCTGCAGTAAACAGAATGTCGTCTCTGTCATGAACTGTTGCACGCTAACCTAACCAAGCCATCGTACCGCTGCCACCAGATGCATGTTACCATGACGACGGAGCCATCGGTTGATGCTGATTGGATGGCATGGATGTGTTTCCTTCCCCCTCCCCCCCTTCCCGCCTGAATACTCTCCAAAGGATTGTATTTTTCTACTGCCCTCCAGAATGTATTTGATTGACAAGGTGAATGATAGTCTGCACCTGTGAGCCCTGCTATCTTTCAGAGTCGTTTAAAAACCTGATTACCACAGCACCTGATTATAATGGCGGTTTTGTGACTGATTCTGAATATGAAACATGAATAGTTTAGTGTGCTGCTCTAGCCTGATAGGAGAGAAATGACAATGGAGCCTAGTGGTAGGTCTATTTATGTTATGTGAATGCACAAGCCTCAATCCACAGCAATTAAGAGCCTCTCTGTTTTAAAAAAACATCTGACCTGATCATTTCTCTAGATACTTCAGTTGAGAAAGTATCTATGTTTTTCAGCTGTACCCAGGTGTAAAAGACATAACAGAAATATGTTTTAAATGAACACGGTGCTTCCCTAGTTTACAACAGGAAACAAGGGCTGTGTCCCAAATGGCACATAGTCTCAATATAGTGCTCATGGGCCCTTCTCAAAAGTAGTGCACTATATATGTATTTACATTTTTTAAATGTAACCTTTATTAAACTAGGAAAGCCAGTTAAGAATAAATTCTTATTTACAATGATGTCCTACCCTAGGGGCGGCAGGTAGCCTAGTGGATAGAGGGGCGGCAGGTAGCCTAGTGGATAGAGGGGCGGCAGGTAGCCTAGTGGATAGAGGGGCGGCAGGTAGCCTACGTGGATAGAGGGGCGGCAGGTAGCCTAGTGGATAGAGGGGCGGCAGGTAGCCTAGTGGATAGAGGGGCGGCAGGTAGCCTAGTGGATAGAGGCGGCGGGCAGTAGCCTAGTGGATAGAGGGGCCGGCAGGTAGCCTAGTGGATAGGGGCGGCAGGTAGGCCTAGTGGATAGAGGGGCGGCAGGTAGCCTAGTGGATAGAGGGGCGGCAAGGCAGCCTAGTGGATAGAGGGGGCGGCAGGTCAGCCTAGTGGATAGAGGGGCGGCAGGCAGCCTAGTGGATAGAGGGGCGGCAGGCAGCCTAGTGGATAGAGGGGCGGCAGGCAGCCTAGTGGATAGAGGGGCGGCAGCAGCCTAGTGGATAGAGGGGCGCCAGGCAGCCTAGTGGATAGAGGGGCGGCAGGACAGCCTAGTGGATAGAGGGGCGGCAGGTAGCCTAGTGGATAGAGTGTTGGGCCAGTAACCGAAAGGTTCCTGTTTCGAATCCCCGAGCTGACAAGGTCAAAATCTGTCGTTCTGCCACTGAGCAAGGCAGGGGTTGGGTTAAATGCGGAAGACACATTTCAGTTGAAGGTTTTCAGTTGTACAACTGACTAGTGTTATGTGAATGCATATGTCTCAATCCACAGCAATTAGAGCCTCTCTGTTTTAAAAAAACATCTGAGCTGATCATTTCTCTAGATACTTCAGTAGGGGTAGTGTGCCATTTGTGTCTTATTTAGTTCTTTCCTTATTTAGTTATTTTTCTTTCCTTGCTCATCCGAGGTCATGTTTCAGATTCATGAGGCTCATTCATTCATGTCTAAAATGTGGCCAGCCAGCGTATTGAGTGTTCATCATTTCACTGAKGCTGTCAACACAGCCTGTGAATACTGCCATGAGGACTCTTACTGGCCATTCTATGGTAGTGCGTGCAGCCACTTGACACATCCAGCCAGTCTGCTGCCTTCAGCCTGTCTGTCGTCTGTGCTGCCTCCCCCTCAGTGTGATTTAATGGAGCTCCGTTCTCCCCGTCTGCCTTTCCCTCTGTTGACCACTGCTCACCCCCCACAGGATGCACTCTGTTTACCTGAAGACAGTGCACACGCTTACTCTCAGGTATTACAAGGCAACAGACATGTCCCTCAGTGAATTTTCAAAGTTTCTGTGGTATACCTGCTGTATTCTCTCCATCCAGCTTTGTCTGTTATACGTCATAACCCATGTGTCTTGAATGCAGTTGTAGAATACTGATTGACAGTTTTAAAAGTAAATAGTGGCTAGTCTTCAAGCACTACTGCCTGCCTGGAATTTCCGACTCTCTGTGGGTGTGTCTGGTCTGTCCTGTCTGTGTACACGTCACAGGAGGCTGCTGAGGGGAGGACAGCTCATAATAATGTCTGGAACGGAGCGAATGGAATGGCATGGAAACCATGTGTTGGATGTATCTGATACCATTCCACTGATAYCGCTCCAGCCATTACCACAAGCCCGTCCTTCTCAATTAAGGTGCCAACAACCTCCTGTGGTACACATCATCATCTGTCCCCAGTGTGTTGGTGGGTGTGCAMAGGAACACTGTGACTGACATAAACACTGGTACATTCCAAATCCCTGACCCGGCCCTGTCCGTTCTGCTAGTCATGTTGACAGAGCTGTGGTTCAGGATAATGTTGGCCCAGTTCTGCAGGAGAGACCGAAGCAGGGCGCCAAACAGGACTGGTCTGTTTGAGTTTGTTTGGTTAACAGACTCTTAGGTTACCCAAGTGGAGAGAGGACTCTCCAATCTAAAGATTTTAGGTGTGTTATGATGATGATGAGTGAGGTTGTGGAGGAAATGGTGTCGTATGGTGCATTAAGTTTGTTGGAACCTCTCCAGCTTGCTGATAATAATAATTCATTTAAGTCCCTGGTGGTAATTTCCACGACAACGGTATGGCTCAGAAATAATTTGTTGCCTTATTGCCTGGATCAGAAGAGAAAGAGCAACCAGAAGGATAGATGGATGTCTGGTTGCTGCTGGTGCTACTGCTGCGTCGTGTTCTGGGCTGCTGCCCCCCCAGCCTCAGTCAGTCAATGTGAATGCTGTGGTCTGCTCTGCGTGTCTCCTCTGGTCTGCACTGCTCTGTTCTCTGTGTGGGGGAGGAGGAGCCAGCCAATGTCATTTTGATGTGGCGAGCAGGGATGACATGGGCAGAAATAGCCCCCCGCTTCCTCATTTAGCCGCTTGGTCCCAGTCTGCCCCAAACCCACTTTGCTGTTTACGTCTCCTTAGCCAATCACAGCCAGCTCTGTTGCTAGGTAATGGCTCCATGGCCTCGCCATCGAGCTATGCTAATATGCTGTTGCTGCCACTGCTGAATCCCCTCTGTGATGTTGAAGACTAGGTGATGCCTCTTACATGGAAAATAGTGTTTGTCTCTGAGAGGGGAGGAGAGGAAATTGAAATGCAGGAGAGAGGATGACATGTCGAGATGGAGAAAAACAAGGAGGGACTGACAGACAGACGGAATAAAACATACCTTTATATCCCCACGTCCATCGACTGATCGTAGGACGAACACCTTTGGATAGATGGATGGGTGTATTTTTACCAGCCTGGTAGTGCAGGCCAGGGCACAGGGCTGTAAAGACAGAGACTCACTGTGGTATGAAGACATTCATTGAGGAGTGTGCTTTCCAGTTTGCAGTAGATATGATGTATTTTAGAGCGTATCTGGCTCTGCAGCGTTCAGGTCTGTGTTCAGTTCCACTCCCTGTAATGTGTGATATAACCTTGCCTGCCATACCCGGCCAGTCACATTCCTAGACAGCCTGTTAAATACTGCAGGTCCTTTGACAAGCAGGCAGGCCTCTCCTTCACTATTTTAGGCAGTTAGAAATGCAAATAGACAATTCTCTTTTTGTCTAGCTAACTCTATCTGTACCATAATATTGTAGGTAAATTAGACACATGGCCTAGCACAGAACTCAAATCAACGTTTATTGGGCCTCCCGAGTCACTCACTCGGGCCTCCCGAGTGGCGCAGCTAACTAAGGCACTGCATCGCAGTGCTTGAAGCGTCACTACAGACCCGGGTTCGATCCCAGGCTGTGTCACAGCCGGCCGTGACCGGGAGACCCATGAGGCGGTACACAATTGGCCCAGCGTTGTCCGGGTTAGGGGAGAGTTTGGCCGGCTGGGATATCCTTGTCCCATCGCGCTCTAGTGACTCCTTGTGGCAGGCCGGGCGCCTGCAAGCTGACCTCGGTCGCCAGCTGGGCGGTGTTTCCTCCGACACATTGGTGTGTCTGGCTTCCGGGTTAAGCGAGCAGTGTATCAAAAAGCAGTGCGGCTTGGCAGGGTTGTGTTTCGGAGGACGCATGGCTGTCGACCTTCACCTCTCCTGAGTCCGTAGGGGATTTGTAGTGATGGAACAAGACTGTAACTACCAATTGGACATCATAAAAAAGTAAAGAAAAATACATTGTTTTATTGGTCACGTGCACAAAATATAGGTGTAAACGGTACAGTGAAATGCTTACTTGTTAACTCTCCTCAACAATTCAGCACAATATCAATCAATATCAATCATGAATCAAATGCCAAGAATACAAAAAAATAACTAGTATCCTRGGTTGTGGTAATACACACATGGCTTTACTGATACTCATCAGTATTATTAGCTATCAGGCATTGAGAAGGATGCACTTACAATATTCATACATTCAATTGGAAACAGATGACTTGGAGAGGGATGGGGGTTGATAGTCTGTCAGGAGTCCATTTTCTAATTTTCTCTCTTTTGTAACTTTCTGCACAAAGCACCTAAGGACCTAGCTGCACGATGTGGACGGATGGAATGGGTTCAGATTCAAAGATGTGGCATGCGATAAGAATTCTCATTTTGATGCCTTCCGTGAGTGTGTTTATATTTAGGAAGAGGAAGGAGCACATTAGGCCCGCTGCATAATTCAAGCCTCTTTATCCAGCAGCACAGCAGAATGCTTAGTTGGGACTTTCAGCCTCGGGAGAGATGAACTAAATCAAAATGTTCTATGAATAAGTAGCATTATGCCAGGAGGGCAGGCAGGCAGAGGGAGGGAGGCTGGGGAAATGACAGGCACCATGTCCAAATGACTGACTGACTGGCTGCCTGCCTGCCTGCTTGCCAGCCACCAGAATAAATAAGCCCTCGAAAAACATAAATATGTATGGCCATCCGTCCACAGCCCCCATTGTTATTAGAAAAGGACCTTTACATTAATCAAAAAATACATGAGCTTTGTATTAACACAGATAAATATTAATGAGGACGCATCCATTGGGCGGATGGACGGATGCGCTTTAGTAACAAATGTGTGTGTGGTGCTGTGAGCGTCTGAGCGCTGGGCTAGGATGAGGGGAGGAGTGTGTGGTCAGAACACACTAGTGAGTAGAATCTTAATGCACCCAAATACCTTTTTCTTCTATGGTTTTCTCTTCCTGCCTCCTCGGACCCACAGCCTCTCTCTCTCTTCCTGTTTCAGGCTTGATTCTATATCAAACCACCAGGCAAGGTAGTTATTTAGGGCATTGAATGTGTCATCGCACTAGATTAATGGATGAGTGACTACTGTACAACACCGATTTTATCACGAATTACTGAGAAAAATGGCAGAATTATGATTGCTGCACCGATTGAACAGGGTTTCTGTGGGTTGTTATTATTGGTGTGTGTGTGTGAGAGAGAGAGAGAGAGAGAGAGTCCTCAGTATGAGGCAACAGCCTAGAGATCCCACATGCTGCGTTGTTCCCCTGGGATACTGTTGCTATGTTGAGCGTCATGAATTTATACAGTGACCTTGACAACAACGTTGATTTGACTTCCTTCCTTTTGCATCGTTATCACGAAAATACTAACTGTATGTGTGTGTATAGGATGGAACACTGTATGGTCATATGACTTTATATGACTTACTCAAAACACTTTGACAGTTTTCCAATACTAGGTGTGGTGGTATTTTAGTCAGCCTACTGTGTGTGTAACATATGTACTTTCTGGTTTTCATTGTATAAAGGAGCGAAAGAAATCGCCTTCCAACCACCCTAGTGGTTGTTSTTACTAGGTTTATACATAGTGCCATTGTGAACATGTTGGATTTAGGTTTGAGGGCGATGATTGAAAGACGTGTTTTCGTGGTTATTGGATTCAGTCAATTCTGCCTTGTTCAGGGCCGTCAAGCTCCAACACAGCACAGACATATCCAGGGAAATTGCTTTTAAATTACATTGAGAGGGGGCTTCTAAGAAACCCCTACTTTTATCAGTGCATGGAAAGAAATGAATATAACCATTCATGGTATCCAATTTCACTTTGCCCTGAGATCTAGTGGGTGAAGGAAATGTGGTCAAGGTACGGTCTTCTTATTCCAGACTCAAACAGAATCATTTTTTGAAACCAAATCCAGMTTTTTTTTATGTCATAATGAAACAGAAATGTTGAATGGTTTTGACTACAAAGCCAGGGTGACATCAGGCTGAGCTAGCCTAGGCTACACCACCAATGAGTGTGAATGGACTTTTCTCGCCCCCGACCAGGGATCAACACTGATCTGGAGTGGCACTCCCAGACAGACCTTGGTTCAAATGCTATTCCAAATCATTTCAAATTCTTTATCTGTGCTTGATTGGCCTTGTCTGGCACAATAGAACCAATAGAATAGTCACAAACCTCGCCCATCTGGTATTAGAGGCTGACTAGAGCAAATGCTAAAAGTATGTGAACGATTTCAAATAGTTTTTGAACCCAGGTCTGCTCCCATTATAACTGCTGGGGCATCAGGTGGTCAACGTAAACTATGGCGATGAGGTCACATCTGGTAGACTGGGTATATTTGCACATAGAGGGGCTGGAATTCAAACATCTGCTGCTTTTTATGACATTTAAATGCTGTGGCAGCCAGAGCAGGGGATGATAAGGATTGGGATGGGGTAGGGGCGGCCCAGGGGGATGGATGGTACAGCTTGAAACACCAGAACAGAGGGTGAGGCCACCACCAGCAGGCTTCCTAATATGTCTCTGGTATTGATTAGATAATAGCAGCTATTCTGGTGGTGATGGCAGAAATGACCGCGTGTTGAAGGAATGGGAGGCAGGATGAAGAAGAGGCCAAAATAATCACAATGTTTGGGGGGGAGGGGGAGCGGTGTAGGATCACATTTGTAGCCGGCAAAGACCGATGTTTCAAGAGCTAGCCTGCCGTGGGTATTATGTTCAGAGTCATTTGTGGTTCATTATTTGTTGAAGTCCTGTCACTGCTTTGTCATGGACATCCCTCTCACCTCACCCCCTCTCAACATGGGTTATAATTCTAGCTATACATTTCTGGTTAATGAATGGGATATGAATTGGCGCAACACCTCTGCTCTTCACTCACAAAGAGAGAGACGTTTGAAACTATCTGTTCACCATGGCGACGAAACCTTGCTCTACCTTTTCAAGGGAAGGGAAAGTGGTTGGAATTCTCTCCTCCACATCTTGCACCATCCATCATCATCCCTACTTTTTCAGCCCTTTTAGCTGAAGGTATTTCCCCCTCTTTTGTCCAGCAGATACCACCGTAGCAATGTGTTTGTGTGTGTGCGTTTCCCTCTGCAGGAGAGAAGGATGAGCTAGAGAAATAGACTGTGCTTGGTACAATGCAAGAAAGGTCTTACCTCCTTACCAGAGAGAAAAACAGTGTATAACAATGAGATGAATATAAGGTGACATTTACTAAGCTGCTGATAATAATTATCAAGTGGATCAGTTCGTTTGAGTCACTGAAATATGAGGAAGTATTAATGAAGACCTCAGGCACCAACTCCAACCCGTCCATGATGTGTTCTATTATAAGACGTATATGTAATATTGCTCTGGTTTCCATATCGACCATCAATAAACCACTATCAACATATAGATTTCCCATCACCTTATCAACGTGGCATCATTTCTCTACCTCCGTAATGATTTTATGATCAGTGTTTTACACACAGGCATGGCTGCACACAGACCTGTCAACAATATCTTGTAGGAAAAGATGTCCTCTCAAATGGCACCCTATTCAAAAGTAGTGCACTAGCCTATATATGGCTTAGGGTGTCACTTCAGATGCAGTCAGCCATTAAAAACAGTGCGCTATTTCAGGGAATTTCAGGGAATAGGGTGCTATTTCAGATAGCCTGAGTGAATTGAACAATCTGTTCTATTTGAACCCATTTCCTATGGAAGGAGGGAGGAGACATTTGCATAAGGTGACCTCTAACGGGACGTTTTGTCTCTGCCTCCCTGTATCTCCACCCTAATCAATTTGAGCAAGATCAAAAAGGCTGGCATCAACAAGGCACACTCCCGCTCTTCAAATGGATTAGCTCCATTTGATACATCTTAAGGCTGATTGAAGACGTCTCACTGTGTGGAATATATCAGCACTACCGGAGACACAGCATGAGAGCCTTCATGTTTATTTATTGGAACAGAACACCCCCAAAAGGGGAACCAACGCTTCTTCTTCCTTTCTGTGTTTCCCTCAGAGGGCAGAACAGACATGAGGACCAAYCATTATTATGTGATTGACATTTAGTACATGTTCCATGTTAGTCCATGGATCTAATAGGCTGATGGTGGTCTGAGGTTAATGTTTACATTCTCGTTCTCTTTGAAGATTATACGGTATCATTTATGCATACATTTTCCTCAGTTGCTTACATAAATGTCAATGTGTATCATATTCCCACCCCACACTAAAAATCTGAATGCCAAATGATTCATTATTGTAAACCCCACACACTTGATCTGACTTGTATGGTTCAACCTCCTGAGAGGACTTGGTATACTCGTAGAGATTCTGCCGTCCTAGCAGTACCTCTCTGATTTTACCTGGACCCTAGAATTACATTCTCTTCCAGTGGAATGTCAAGTACACAATACCCGCCACTGCCATGCATCCCCAGTACACCCTGTCCTTTGTCAGTTTGAGTCAGAACATTCCTGTTCTGTAAGGTTCTTTGAGATGCTTCAAAGAAAGCTTCCCCCCCTACAGAATGACAGTGTGAGTGCAGGGGCAGTGGTCTAGCTATTGTATAAGACAGCACTGTGAATGTGTGGGGGGCTTAACAGTGAATAGTCTATTGTATAAGACAGCACTGTGAATGTGTGGGGGGCTTAACAGTGAATAGTCCATGGTTGCTATATGTTGCGTGGTGCAATGCCTTTTTCTCCTCTGACAGTTGGCCGGATGATTGGCACACCCCACGGCAGCCCTGTGCTCTGTTAGCACACACACACCACACACAACACACACACACACACACACCACACACACACACACACACACACACACACACACACACACACACAACACAACACGACACACACACACAACAACACACACACACACACACACACACACACACACACACACACACACACACACACTGCCAAGAGGATGGATGCTGCCTCTGCATTGTGGGTGTGACCTTTGCCTTGTGATCACGGCTCAGTGGGAACCACACAGGTCAGCTAGTGTCTCTCCTCTTCTTCTTCTCTCGCTTCCTCCTATCCCTCTGTGAGATTCACTACATTAAAATGTGTATGTGTTCTCTATCCCTCTCTTTCTCTCCATCTCTCTCTGCACCATGTTCTCTCATTGTTCAGACTAGTCTTCCTCCCTGTTGGTCCATCTGATGTAGTGATGAAGAGGGATTCATTGTGTAAATGTACAGTTAAAACATCCTCATCCTCTGTGCCAATATTGATTTACCTTCCTGTCTCTGGCTGTATCTGAGCCACAATGAAGGGACTATTTGGATACGTCCCAAATCACACCCTACTCCCTATATAGGAAAAGGCTCTGATCTCACCAAAAGTAGGGTGCCATTTGGTACTTCACCTTTAAGTCTGTATTAAGCCAGAAGCAGTAAGAATATATCCATTGCCCCCTGTGAAACCATAGAAATGAAGGAGATTATATTTTTGCAACTTGACAAGATAAAAAAAATCCAGGGGCTCATTGTGTTTTCATTGGCGGTACTTTTGAGTGACAGTTTTGTCAATTAACGGTATGTGGGTCTGTGCCTGCCTGTAGCACCCGACAGGGAAGAATAATAAGTGTATCTACTGTGGAAGAAGTCACTTTTGTATCATATTAAAATATGTTATTATGATGGTGTTACTATGGAAACTGTGTGTGTGTTTATTTGCGTCAAAAGTGGGCAAGTCCAGCAATGTCGGAGCCATTGAGTTCATAGTCGGTAACACACGATGGATTGGAAACCCTATACTATGAAAACAGTTCATTAGAACACACACACACACGGAGTGGGAAATGAGCGGACTCTCTCAGATCCTCGCAGTCCGCTCATTATCGGCTCGATCCATGCCTGTGTAAATACAGCTCTCATCTCCAATACTAGACAGGTTTGATTTTATCCCCATTACCGCTCATACGAAACTGAAATGTAAACAATGAGACTCGCCGTACAGAAAAATATCAGAAAGTTAATATAATTTTTTTTTATACACTAATAACAGCCTAATATTATTGAATACAGTAACGTGCGTACCAGAGTCTCAGCCATGCATGGCCTATAATAGGACAGCGATCCTCATTGACCTCTGAATGACCCTATGGGCTTTCCCCTCCTTCCAAAGCAGGACTCACTCTCCTCAACCAGTCAATGCATTTGAAGTCTTTGATAGTTATGTGGCAATAACATTACGTAGGCTGCTTGGATGCTGTCCTATGTGTGAGTCATGTTATTGGTGCAGGCCYAAAGGAAGGAGGGAAGGAAGAAAGAAGGGAGGAAGGCTGGCTCTCCTCTCCCACTCCTATTGGAGGAGCTGATCWAGCTCAGTGGGTACTTTCTGATTATAACAACATCATTGCAACCATTACATTCTTTTTTTTTAAATGACAGGGAAGGCCAACATCAGCAAAAGGTCTCTGGTGTTCCCTCTGGGGTTAGAGAGCTGGTCACTGCAGCATTAGCGAAGCACAGCAACACGAAGCACCAAGGTATAAAAGGAGGTGGTCACCAGCCAGGCCTCCCATTATACTCGGAGGTTACTGAGTGACCCAGCTCAGCTGTGAAATGAGCCAATGATATGCTTTAGGACCTTGGACGACTCAAGACAGAGATGCAGACCCTGCTGCAGGTGAGATGGACTCACTGAGAGGAACAATCAACAAATATCAATCTTATCAATAATACTGTATAAAGTGATTGTCCCTCCACTTTTTATAGCCTCCTTGAATAACCTCTACTGGTAGCAATATAATGAGAACAGAAGTTGTCCGAGAACAGAGCCTTGAGGAACTCTGAACTACTGTCTAACCGTTTTCCTTTCCCCTAGAAGATAATTAAGGTCAAGAGAAAAACTGTCAACTGCCGTAGGGCCTCACAATGACTTTCCCATTACACCACTTCTGTGTGGCCTTTTCCATTTACTTTCCTTTTGTATTGTAATGCACCAAGTCTATAAGCTGCTATCGCTGGTGCTGCTCAGTTCCCCCTAAATCTATTATTGGCATATTGGAGACATTCAGACTGGAGAATGAGATTATCCCTCTACCCACATATTGCTCAGAACGACGAGAGACACACACACACACACACACACACACACACACACACACACACACACACACACACACACAGAGAGAGCCATCAGGACGTTTCCTGTTTCCCTAAGTGGGCCAATATCATCCTCTCGTCTGTGTTCAGCTTTGGGATTTTGCTAATCTAATTGGTGCCTTTACCGCTGATGAAATCAAGCCAAGACACGAGTGTGTCTGGTATTTCAATGACCAAGACTGCAATTTGAGATGGTTTCTACCCCCTCTCCTCTCCCCTTAATAAATTATAACACTTCTTCATCCTTACCCAACGAACACGTTGCCACGGCCACCCGAAGCTTGTACCCATCTATAATACTCTGAGACCCGTTGCCGCGCCAACCAGGCATTGAGTTTCCAAGCACGCTTTTTCCGCCTCTGAAAAATTCCATCAGCTTGGAATAATGTAGCACACGGCAGATAAGACATTAGCATATAATTGAAGATGCAGGGTGTGAATGCTCTGGTTTGCCGCTGTCGGGTTTGTCTGTTTGCCGGAATAGGAAGGTGTGCGTCTCTCTCTCTCTCCTCAGAGTGGGCAGTGACACCCTGGTCCCCTCACTGTGTGTCTGGATTACGTTGAATGCCTGTCATTATCACACTGTGAGACCAGGGCAGTTTTAGTGCTGCAGTTCATAATAGTGGGGTTTAGTGGCAGGKATGATAATTGAATGGTCGTCATGGCCAGATGGTCATACTATATAACGTGCTTTATGTGTATGATGTGTAAATGCTTGGTGATGATTGAAATGTATGAGTCCAGCATTTCTGTGTCCCACAAATTATCCAATTTGGCCTCTTACAACCAGATCAGATCCTGTAATATGATTTTGAGTAGGAAAAACACGTCCACATGGCACTCAAACGGACAGCCTGTGTTGTGTTCCTCTGTCCTTCTCATCCAGCCTCYCGCTGCCTTTCCTGCTGCAGAGAGCACAGAGACAGTCAGAGAGACGGCATCCGCCAAGACCAGCAAAACCACAAGCAGCAGCAGAAAGCACCCCCCTCTTCCTCCCTGCGTCTCCATGGTAGGTTTCCATAGCAACCRCTGCCTGCCTCTGCAGTGCCAGCTTTACGAGGTAGATTCTGTGTTGTACGGTCTGTGTTGCTATCCATCCATCCATAGCAAGCCACCGATAAGCAGCAGACAGACACAATGCCACCATTGTATCCCTGCAATTTCAGCTGTGCTCCCAKTTTATGGACAGAAACCAATAAATCAGTGCTTTTGTTATCTCTTTTACAAATGGACCAAAGGAGAAAGAGGAGAAAGCACAGTGGCTACAGAGAGAAAGAGTAATGATGACCATTGTCACATTGGTTGGTTGGTATCCGACCGTCCTGTGCTATCCTATTGGTGTGCTGTATTCTCTACTCAATTCCATGAAGCTCATTGACATGCATTCTGATTAACGCTAGAATCCTTACTTGCTACATCCATTTCCGGACTTACACATGCATGATGTATACCCTTGGATTCTTGAAGAATATAGCTTGTTGTACCCCATCAGAACCCAAAATATAAGCTTGTTTTACTACAATGTTTGTAAACAATGTAAATGTTAACAAACACTGTTTAATATACTATAGCCTCAAAACATGCTTAAAACTATAATGTTTATAGCATGGATGAATTAATCAGTCCTTGCATCCATAGCTCTYTCTATGCATTTTAGAGTGGTTACATTTCTCCAGGTCCATCCCTCAGCTTTTTACCAAAACAGAGTCAGGTTGTCGCTTTGTTATTTTTTCAATTTAGGATTCTAGCTTTAAGAGTTTGGTATTGTTGTCACAATGCTTGTTCTGTAAAGGTTCTGGGATTGACTTGACATCAAGGAAATGACTACTTCCATACTGTAACTTGCCAGACTATTTCAGTTGCCACATGAAGTTCCGACAGAATGACTGAGTTGCTGTCAGCAGCACAGATGTGAAAAGCAAGGACGAACCTCATCCCATTCCTGCAGTGCACGGCTGCTGTGAAAATGCAATATCCACAGAAACGAATGAGACAAATACCTCCCTCACCCACAAAAGGAGTTTATTGGTGTCTGATAAGTGTAAATTGCTTTGAAATTTCATTATTTGCGACAGCAACTTCAGAAAGCGTCAGGGACTGCACGACTCTGAAACAAACGACCCTCGGCTAGCTAACGATGGCAGGCAGGCTGTCGTCTGTTCCTCCCCACGCAGCAAGACAGGGCAGCCAGGCGCACTGATAGATTTATATAATATATATATATACGAGATGAGAAGGAAATGAGGGGAGGATGAAAGAAACAGCCAKGGTCTCTCAGCTGTACCAGCTATGCCTGCCTGCCTGGGCCGGGGAAGAAAGAAATGCTTCCTGATGGGTGGAGAGCGAGAGAGAAGAGATAGAGGGAACAGAATAGAATGCAATAGAACAGAATATTCTCTCCTGCTGCCGTCAGTCATTCTATAGTGACAGTTATTAAAGCCAGAACCAAACTTGAGTATAATGGTTTCTTTCAAACAGTTCTAGATCCTGTGACACCCAATATTTTACACCTCTTATGCATCTGATGGGTTTGACTATAACTTGTTGAATGTTGAAATGGAACTAACCAAAGCCTTATATTTGGATTTCTGTATATTTAGAATGTAATCTAGATATTTATTTAAATGTAGATATTTCTTTCTAAATATGTGTCTTTTTTATTTTCCCCCACAGCAGTCTCAGGAAGCGGTGGCCATGGTCCTCCCCCCAGCCAGGCCAACCCCCACCCTGCTCCAGCCGTGCCACTCCATATTTGAGGATGCTCAGAGGGTCCTCCGGAAGGTCTAATGACATGAGAATGTTTAACCCTCTCCTGCAACAGGTAACACACACATACGCTGTCTGGAGCCATGATCTAACGTACCTCTCACTCAATCACACTTATGTTTTGGCACAGGATCAAAAATCTATGTTATGGCCATATCTCCACTTTATCAACATATGTCACGATAATAATGATTACTACTTTAATTAATGGCACCTTTCTCTCACTCAAAGTAGTTCAAARGTTTGAGGTAACTCCCTTCCAGCACCAGAATGTAACACCGTCATATGAAGATAGCAATTCAAAAAGAATATCAACAATTCTACAGCATGTTCATTTCAGCAAATCTATTCCTGGAGAAACTTGCTCAATTTAATAAATACCCTTGCAACATTTTGGGTTGTTGTTGTGAAGTGGAAAATGTGCAGAGGGCAAATTGGGAGAATTCAAGGCAGTGACTGCCTGCACTGAGCTCCATTGTGGAGAGCTGAGAGCTGCGTCTCTCCTGTTGATTGACAGCTGGCCTCGGAGCACACTGGAGGCAGCAGAGGGCTAAGCCAAATGGAACAATCACTGTGACAGGCAGCTGTCAGTGGGGAGGAGACGACGGGTGCGTCCCAAATGACACCCCATCCCCCATATAGTGCATGGGTCCCGATCAAAAATAGTGCACTCTTTAAGGAGTAGGGTGCCATTTGGGACGCAGACGACTGCTGCCCTGCCAGCTCTCAGCCTCTCAGCACAACCCAATAAATTCAATGTGAGATGTGCTGAAGTGACTGACTGGGAACTATGAGGCCTCTTCTGTGGCCCAGGCTCTGGAACTCAACTSCACCTTTCATAAATAGACACACAGAGTTGTGGACAGCAGTGAGCATCTACACCACAGCAGATGTGGAACCTGTAGGGACAGCTCAGGGCTTCCAGTCCACTTCTATCCCTCTTCTCAGTAAGTCTACTTGAGAGACGGTGAGCACCCTGGAGCTTTAACCCAGAGAAATAGTACATCGTTAACCGGAAGAAAATGGCACACAGATCAATGTTATTCTTTCTCTGTCCCTTGTATGTCTGCAGTTACATTTACATTTCAGTCATTTAGCAAACACTCTTTTAAAAATGTTACCAGGTAAGTTGCCTGAGAACACATTTTTCATTTACAGCAACAACCTGGTGAATAGTTACAGGGGAGAGGAGGATGAATTGAATGCTGGGGATGATTAGGTGGGCATGATGGTTTGAGGGCCAGATTGGAAATTTAGCCAGGACATCGGGGTTAACACCCCTACTCTTACGATAAGTCAGGACACCCATTTAACGTCCCATCCTGACTCTTTGAAGATACTCTACAGAGAGTCATTGCATTGACTATTTTTCTTCTTTGTCAACGTTCGTATCCAGTTGGCCGACCTGCCTCTTTGTTTCTATCTGGAGAATTGACCAGAGAGCCTATGTGAAAGCATGGAGAGACCGTTGATTAATCCTGTCATTGTAAAACTCAGGAGATGTCCTGCTTGGTTGTTTATGTTTGTTTACTGCCCTTCAAACAAGCATAACAATGGTTAAATCACCTCCTCAGATAAAAGAGAACGTTTAAAAAAAAGAAGTAAATACTCACAATCTGAAGTGTTGCATTCATCTTATGGAGTGGCGGTAGAGCAGGGCGATGCCTTTTCCCGCCTGGAGATTCAGTGTGACATTAAGAAGGTTCCAACTGGGTGAGATTGCCTAATGGCTTGTGATGCAGTACCCGGAGCTGAGCTCTCGCTTGCTCCCACTCTCCAATTCTCCTCTCACTCCTTCTTTCTCTCTCTCACTCTCATTCACTCACATCACTCACTCACTCACTCACTCACTCACTCACTCACTCACTCACCTCACTCACTCACTCACTCACTCACTCACTCACTCACTCACTCACTCACTCACTCACATCACTCACATCATCGACTGGGTGCTTCAGAAGAGTAGTCTGCAGCATAACAATACAAATTCTCTCTCTGGATGAGTTTTAAAATAGGACTTAATTCCCTCCCATACTGAAGAAACTACATTTACAGAGAAATATCCTTACTGGAGGAACAAAGCTCCTCAGACCACAGCATTTGACTTGACTGAGCCGCATGGGTTCATTCAATACGACCTGACATGGTATTCTAATTCTTGGATTATACATGGTGTGAAGGATAGTCTGTCCAGAGAACAGGCAAAGAAAGCAACCATAGAATTCCAACATAAAGGAAAGCACAGTAAACAGGTTGTTAAGATGGTATCATCACATACCAACCACACAACACACTTTACTACGGTATGATGCTTTGCTGGTTTTTATGTCGACTCAGTGGGACACTACTCCCTTCACCTCAAATGTCAGCTTATTTGCTAATTGTCTCCAAAATGGCAGCCGGCAGCCGGCCGCAATCAGCTCTGAGCTAATGTCAGAGCATGAAAACACAAACACACTGATTGATGCAGCTGCCTCCACCCCCCACATCATAATAGCGTTGATATTTTCCTTCATTGAAAAGGTCACGGGACAGGGATGGGGCTGCCAAGATGCTCAGGTAAGAAGAAGGGAACGGTAGTGGATGGCTTGACGCTGACATCACCCTCAAATGTGACTGGATGTTTGGTTGGTTGATGGATTCAGTAATTTGTATTGCATGACAATGCAAAACGAGGCAGGGGTGTGACTTAATGCGTGCCGTCCATTTCCACACAACATATATATTTTTTATTTATTTCACCTTTATTATAACCAGGTAGGCTAGTTGAGAACAAGTTCTCATTTGCAACTGCGACCTGGCCAAGATAAAGCCTAGCAATTCGACACATACACAACACAGAGTTACACATGGATAACAAAAACATACAGTCAATAATACAGTAGAAAAAAAAAGAAAAAAAAAGTCTATATACAGTGAGTGCAAATGAGGTAAGATAAGGGAGTTAAGGCAATAAATAGGCCATGGTGGCAAGTAATTACAATATAGCAATTAAACACTGGAATGGTAGATGTGCAGAAGATGAATGTGCAAGTAGAGATACTGGGTGCAAAGGAGCAAGATAAATACATAAATACAGTATGGGGATGAGGTAGATAGATGTACAGGTGCAGTGATCTGCTCTGACAGCTGGTGCTAAAGCTAGTGAGGGAGATATGAGTCTCCAGCTTCAGTGATTTTTGCAGTTCGTTCCAGTCATTGGCAGCAGAGAACTGGAAGGAAAGGCGACCAAAGGAGGAATTGGCTTTGGGGGTGACCAGTGAGATATATCTGCTTGAGCGCGTGCTACGAGTGGGTGTTGCTATGGTGCCAGTGAGCTGAGATAAGGCGGGGCTTTACCTAGCAGGACTTGTAGATAACCTGTAGCCATTGGGTTTGGCGACGAGTATGAAGCGAGGGCCAACCAACGAGAGCGTACAGGTCGCAGTGGGGGTAGTGTATGGGGCTTTGGTGACAAAATGGATGGCACTGTGATAGACTGAATCCAATTTGTTGAGTAGAGTTTTGGAGGCTATTTATAGATGACATCGCCGAAGTCGAGGATCGGTAGGATGGTCAGTTTTACGAGGGTATGTTTGGCAGCATGAGTGAAGGATGCTTTGTTGCGATATAGGAAGCCAATTCTAGATTTAATTTTGGATTGGAGATGCTTAATGTGGAGTCTGGAAGGAGCGTTTACAGTCTAACCAGACACCTAGGTATTTGTAGTTGTCCATGTATTCTAAGTCAGAGCCGTCCAGAGTAGTGATGCTGGACGGGCGGGCAGATGCGTGCAGTGATCGATTGAATAGCATGCATTAGTTTACTTGCATTTAAGAGCAGTTGGAGGCCACGGAAGGAGAGCATTGAAGCTTTGGCATTGAAGCTTGTCTGGAGGTTAATTAACACAGTGTCCAAGAAGGGCCAGAAGTATACAGAATGGTGTCGTCTGCGTAGAGGTGGATCAGAGAATCACCAGCAGCAAGAGCGACATCATTGATGTATACAGAGAAGAGAGTCGGCCCGAGGATTGAACCTGTGGCACCCCCATAGAGACTGCCAGAGTCCGGACAACAGGCCCTCCGATTTGACACCACTGAACTCTATCAGAGAAGTAGTTGGTAAACCAGGCGAGGCAGTCATTTGAGAAACCAAGGCTGTCGAGTCTGCCAATAAGAATGTGGTGATTGACAGAGTCGAAAGCCTTGGCCAGGTCGATGAATACGGCTACACAGTAATGTCTCTTATCGATGGCGGTTATGATGTCGTTTAGGACCTTGAGCGTGGCTGAGGTGCACCCATGACCAGCTCTGAAACCAGATTGCATAGCGGAGAAGGTACGGTGGGATTCGAAATGGTCGGTAATCTGTATSTTAATTTGGCTTTCGAAGACCTTAGAAAGACAGGGTAGGATAGCAGTTTGGGTCTAGAGTGTCACCCCCTTTGAAGAGGGGGATGACCACGGCAGCTTTCCAATCTTTGGGAATCTCAGACGATACGAGAGGTTGAACAGGCTAGTAATAGGGGTTGCAACAATTTCGGCAGATAATTTTAGAAAGAGAGTGTCCAGATTGTCTAACCCGGCTGATTTGTAGGGGTCCAGATTTTGCAGCTCTTTCAGYAGATCAGCTATCTGGATTTGGGTGAAGGAGAAATGGTGGGAGCTTTGGCGGGTTGCTGTGGAGGGTGCCGGGCAGTTGACCGGGGTAGCCAGGTGGAAAGCATGGCCAGCCGTAGAGAAATGCTTAATGAAATTCTCAATTATAGTGGTTTTATTGGTGGTYACAGTGTTTCRTAGCCTCAGAGCAGTGGGCAGCTGGGAGGAGGTGCTCWTATTCTCCATGYACTTTACAGTGRCCCAGAACTTTTTTGAGTTTGTACTACAGGATGCAAATTTCTGTTTGAAAAAGCTGACCTTAGCTTTCCTAACTGCCTGTGTATATTTGTTCCTAACTTCCCTGAAAAGTTGCATATCACAGGGGCTATTCGATGCTAATGCAGAACGCCACAGGATGTTTTTGTGCTGGTCAAGGGCAGACGGGTCTGGAGTGAACCAAGGACTATATCTATTCCTAGTTCTACATTTTTTGAATGGGGCCTGCTTATTTAAGATGGTGAGGAAGGCACTTTTAAAGAATAGCCAGGCATCATCTACTGACGGGATGAGGTCAATGTCATTCCAGGATACCCCGGCCAGGTCGATTAGAAAGGCCTGCTCGCAGAAGTGTTTTAGGGAGCGTTTGACAGTGATGAGGGGTGGTCGTTTGGTCGCAGACCCATTACGGACGCTGGCAATGAGGCCGTGATCGCTGAGATCTTGATTGAAAACAGCAGAGGTGTATTTGGAGGGCGAGTTAGTTAGGATGATATCTATGAGGGTGCCCGTGTTTATGAATTTGGGGTTGTACCTGGTAGGTTCACTGATAATTTGTTTGAGATTGAGGTCATAAAGCTTAGATTGTAGGATGGCCGGGGTGTTAAGCATGTCCCAGATTAGGTCACCTAGTAACACGAGCTCGGAAGATAGATGGGGGGCAATCAATTCACATATGGTGTCGAGGGCACAGCTGGGGGCAGAGGGTGGTCTATTGCAGCAGCAACAATGAGAGACTTGTTTATTAGTTTAAGCACACTGTGTTTGTCTTGTTGTGACAAATTTTAACATATTAATATTAAAYCATATTAATGAAGCCATTTGCAAACAAAAATGTGCCGTCCATCTCAATCCCTGCATGACAGTTTGTGCTCTGTTTACTTGTATTACATCTCACCAGATGGGTTCATTGAGAACACACTTGGATGGGCGTCCTGGCACTGGTCCACACCAGTCTGGGGCTTGTCTGTCTGGGGCATCTGTCTGTCTGGGGTCTCGGTCCGCAAGTAGCCTAGCGCTTAAAAGCATTGGGCCAGTAACCCAAAAGGTRGCCGGTTCGAATCCCCGAGCCGACTAAGAGAGAAATATGTCATTGTGCCCTTGAGCAAGTCACTTAACCCTAATTTCTCCTGTAAGTCACTCTGGATAAGAACTAAATGACTAAAATGTAAATGTCTGTCTGCAGTATCTCTGTTCCTACAGTTAGGGGTTTACTTTCACCATTCCACAGCTCTTTTGTTCTTCTTCAAATGATTTTCTATTCGATTTATTCTCTTCACATTCCTCTGATTTCTTTTGTTTGGCCTCTTCAGTATTTTGCTGCTGGACAAATGTTGTCCTGGCTTAAAGATTAATCCTGATTTCCCCTGTCTGTAAATTGGAAGCAGACAGTCAGTTGTACACAACCCTTGGCAGTTGGCACAGARAGTTGTTTGAATTTTTCAAGGAAATAATGTCCAGGCAGGGGTTCAGGCAGCCTTGTCTGTTTTAGTTTCTGTGTTGAGTTGTGTTGAGTCTGTGCTCTCCCTGTTAGACCTCCATAGGCAGTGACACACTGTTTCTGTTTTTCATATTGCAGAGAATTTCCTGACGCTGTTCCAATGGGGATATTATGCCTGCAGAATAACTATCATTAGCTCTTGCCATTTCCTACGATCTGTAGGAATCGTTGCATATTGACTGTATGATTCCCAGGCCTTCACTTTCAGCTATCATTTACATTTGTTTTACATTTCATCTTGTGAAGATGCCTATTATAGCAGTAGTAGATAGGCTTGTCCATGATTGCAAACCTATCACAACAAAACTATATTCAAGGTGTTGTTATGCCACTATATGGGAGGCTTTCAACATTCTAGAATAATAATACGTGTTTTTTGCAGCAAGTAGTTTATTGAAGGTCACATGCTGCACTGATGAAACTGAAGTGTCTGGAAGCAGCACCTGATTAGGCAGCTCAATCCCAGATCACAAACTGACACAGAATCAAAGAGACACCAGGGCTTGGAGCTAACACAGTCATGGAGGGTAGCTTCATCTGCAATGAGGTTTGCATCTGTCTGTGTGTGTGACGCTATGCTCCCTCTCCCCTCCTCTCCCCTCCCCTTCCTCTCCTCTCCTCTACCCTTCCTCTCCCCTCCCCTTTGCCCTCCCTCCCTCTCTCCCCTCCATCTCCCTCCCTCTCCACCTTTACTCTCCTCTACCCTTCCTCTCCTCCCCTCTTCCCTCCCCTCCCTCTCCTCTCCCTCTCCTCTCCCTCTCCTCTAACCTCCCTCTCTCACTCTCATTTACCCTCCCTCCATCTCCTTTACCCTCCCTCCCTCTRCTTTACCCTCCCTCTCCTCTACCCTCCCTCTACTCTCTTCTCATCTCCCCTCCTCTACACTCCCACTCCAACCAGCTGCTCACCTCACAGCAGAAACCAGATCTCTCACTCCTCAGGATCTGAGAGGGAAATGGAGATGGCATTTTTCTGCCCAGAGACAGAGACTCTCCCCTCAGTATCCAAATGAGGAGCTACCTGCCACACACACACACAGCAGCCCTGGTGGGCTTTCCTCACTGAGCTGGGACGCATCTGTCAAGCCTCAGTAGCCACTTTCTCTTATTCCGTCTGGATAGCTTGCTGTGCTTTTGACATAGTGCTACAGTTCAGAAAGTATTCACACCCCTTGACCTTTTTCACATTTTGTTGTGTTACAGCATGAATTTTTAATTGTCACTGGCCTACACACAATACCCCATAATGTCAGTGGAATTATAATTTTTGATATTTTTACAAATTAATAAAAAATGAAAAGCTTAAATGTCTTGAGTCAAAAAGTATTCAACCCCTTTTGTTATGGAAAGCCTAAATAAGTTCAGGAGTAAAACAACTTGCTTAACAAGTCACATAATAAGTTCCATGGACTCGGTGTGTGCAATAAGAGTGCATAACATGATTTTGTAATGACTACCTCATCTCTGTACCCCACACATACAATTATCTGTAAGGTCCCTCAGTCAAGCAGTGAATTTCAAACACAGATTCAACCACAAAAACCAGGGAGGTTTTCCAATGCCTCACAAAGAAGAGCACCTATTGGTAGATGGGTAAAAAAAAAATCTGACATTAAATATCCCTTTGAGCATGGTGAAGTTATTAATTACACTTTGGATGGTGTGTCAATACACCCAGTCACTACAAAGATACAGGCATCCTTCCTAACTCAGTTACTGGAGAGGAAGGTAATCACTCAGGGATTTCACCATGAAGCCAATGGTGACTTTAAAACAGTTACAGAGTTTCATGGCTGTGATAGGAGAAACTGAGGATGGATCAAGCATATTGTAGTTACTCCACAATACTGACCTAATTGACAGAGTGAAAATAAAAAAATATTACAAAACACGAGTCCTGTTTGCAATAAGGCACTAAAAGTAAATCCTAGACGAGAATCTGGTTCAGTCTGCTTTCCAACAGACAAAACAATAACCTTAAACACAAGACCAAATATACACTAGCGTTGCTTACCAAAGCGACTTTGAATGTTCCTGAGTGGCCAAGTTACAGACTTGAAAATGGCTGTCTAGCTATGATCATCATCAACCAACGTGACAAAGCTTGAAGAATTTTCATTTATTTATAATGTGCAAATATTGTACAACCCAGGTGTGCAACGCTCTTAGACTTACCTAGAAAGACTCACAGCTGTAATCGCTGCCAAAGGTGAATCTAACATGCATTGACACAGGGGGTTGAATACTTATCTAATCAAGATATTCACTTTTTTAAACAAATGTTAGAATTTTTCTTCTAGTTTGATATTAAAGTATTTTGTGTAGATCGTTGAAAAAAAATGACAATTGAATACATTTGAATCCCACTTTGTAACACAACAAAATGTGGAGAGAGGAGAGAGAGGGATCTGTGTAATGTAGTATACCCTCTGATTGTATCACTCTGGTGCTTTCATTTCCATAGTTGCTAAAGTCTAGCAAATTGTTGTGTTGATGACTTATTGATAGATTTGTAACAGACAGTATTATTAGGGATATACAGTGGCATGAAAAAGTATGTGAACCCTTTGTAATTACCTGGATTTCTGCCAAAAATTTGTCACAACAATAGACAAACACAGTGTGCTTAAACTAATAAACATTATTGTATTTTTCTTGACTATATTGAGTACATAATTTAAACATTCACAGTGTAGGTTGGAAAAAGTATGTGAACCCCTAGGCTAATGACCTCCAAAAGCTAATTGGAGTCAGGAGTCAGCTAACCTGGAGTTCAATCAATGAGACCAGATTGGAGATGTTGGTTAGAGCTGCCCTGCCCAATAAAAAACACTCACAGAACTTGAGTTTGCTATTCAGAAGCAGAAGCATTGCCTGATTTGAACCATGCCTCGAACAAAAGAGATCTCAGAAGACCCTAAGATTAAGAAGTGTTGACTTGCATAAAGCTGGAGAGGGTTACAAAAGTATCACTAAAAGCCTTAATGTTCATCAGTCCACAGTAAGACAAATTGTCTTTAAATGGAGAAAGTCCAGCACTGTTGCTACTCTCCCTAGGAGTGGCTGTCCTGCAAAGATGACTGCAAGAGCACAGTGCAGAATGCTCAATGAGGTTAAGAAGAATCCTACAGTGTCAGTTAAAGACTTACAGAAATCTCTGGAACATGCTAACATCTCTATTGACGAGTATACAATACGTAAAACACTAAACAAGAATGGTGTTCATGGGAGGACACCACGGAAGAAGCCACTGCTGTCCAAAAAAACATTGCTGCACGTCTGAAGTTCGTAAAAGAGGACCTGGATGTTCCACGGCGCTACTGGCAAATATTATGTGGACAGATGAAACTAAAGTTGAGTTGTTTAGAAGGAAGGAACACACAACACTATGCGAGGAGAAAAAAAGGCACAGCACACCGACATCAAAACCTCATCCCAACTATAAAGTATGGTGGAGGGAACATTATTGTTTGGAGCTGCTTTGCTACCTCAGGGCCTGGACAGCTTGCTATCATCAACGGAAAAATGAATTCCCAAGTTTATCAAGACATTTTGCAGGAGAATATAAGGCTATCTGTCCGCCATTGAAGCTCAGCAAAAGTTGGGTGAGGCAACAGGACAAAGACCCAAAACACAGAAGTAAATCAACAACAGAATGGCTTTAACAGAAGAAAATACGCCTTCTGGAGTGGCCCAGTCAGAGTCCTGACCTCAACCTGATTGAGATGCTGTGGCATGACCTCAAGAAAGTGGTTCACACCAGACATCCCAAGAATATTGCTGAACTGAAGCAGTTTTGTAAAGAAGAATGGTCCAAAATTCCTCCTGACCGTTGTGCAGGTCTGATCCGCAACTACAGAAAACATTTGGTTGAGGTTATTGCTGCCAAAGGAGGGTCAACCTGTTATTAAATCCAAGGGTTCACATACTTTTTCCAACCTGCACTGTGAATGTTTACACGGTGTGTTCAATAAAGATATGAACAATTATAATTGTTTGTGTTATTAGTTTAAGCAGACTGTGGTTGTCTGTTGTTGTGACTTAAATGAAGATCAGATCAAATTTCATGACCAATTTATGCAGAAATCCAGGTAATTCTAAAGGGTTCACATACTTTTTCTTGCCACTGTATTATGGTTTCTTATGGTACTAGATTATCTTACCAAGTATGTGTTCATATGGATAGACAGACACTGCTCTAGTCTATTGGAGAGATAGCTATTAGTTGAGTAAACTGTTATAATGAAACATACTTAATAGTCTTGTTTCCTGTTAACTCATATGGGAAGATCTAAAGTACTGTGTCATATGAGTTGATGTGATTGAGTGTCCTGGGAAGTGCATGTATGTGTGATTTATTTTATGTGGTGTGGAAGGGGGATGTGTACATTCTGTTGGTAAGTAGGGAGGTTGGCTGCAGCTCCAGCATGCAAAAGCTTCCATGTGTTCCTCTGTTACAGGGACACCACAGAGGAAGTCAGGATTAAGAAAACATTGGATGCATGGATCAACGCCCTGAGTAAGGATATCCAGGTGAGTCGGTCAAAAGGTCACCTTGAGTCATTTCAGTTGGTTTGTTCCAACTGCCGTTTTGTTTTGTCCTGTTGGATTAGCATATAGTATGTGACATTTATGTCCAATATAATGATGCTAGATCATAGCGTCTTATGACAACCTGACAACCCATAAGATATTACATTCTATTGACATAACTGTTAGTAATATGCCAGAGTTGTATGTGATCCAGTGTAACAGATTTTTAAAGTCAAGTATTTGAACATATTTTCAACCCTCAGTCCTCTGAGAGATCTAAAGATTCCATGCAATTTGGTTTGGATGCTCCGTGCTGTTTGATAGTAAATATCTCAGCCACAAAAGCCTGGAGGGACTGAGTTCAGCCTCCCTTTTTATGGGCTTTGCAGCAGAGAGAGGTTCACAATGTTATCATGGTAGAAGAAGAGTAATGCTCATACAAAGTAGAGTGAATTTGAGCAGTAGAGGCTGCTGGCTGTGCCATTTATTTAACGGGAGACTTTGCAGCAACGTGATCAACTGCATGTCCCCAGGCTTTCAGGTCCTCAAGTCKAAATATCTATAATTAATCTGCTGAAACTGAAGACATTTGTTCCAATTAAAGCCATGTTTTGCTTCCCAAATTGCACTCTATTCCCTATATAATGCACTTATTTTGACCAGAGCTCTATGTGCCCTGGTCAAATGTAGTGCACTATTAAGGGAATAAGGTATAATTTGGGACACTGTGTTGGACAGTGTCTCCAGCTGGATAAAAACACTGTTGTCTATTAGTTGGTTCTGCCTCTATCGCATCTGAATTCATTTTCTTTGTGTATGTGAGAGTTTTAGCTATAGACGATGACCATTATTGACCAATGACTATCCAGTTTCTGTTGACAAGCCATCAGACTGCTGAGCAGTTGAACTGGACTGACCACCTGCTCTGATTCTCCCTAGCTTAGAACACATGTACTCACACACCCACACAGATATACACACATACATTCATGCTACACACACACGCCCACACACATCACAGCTGCTGCTACCAGACTCTTATTATACTGCTCAGTTTATACACTTCCCCAATACAGGTGTAAATATTTGAATATAAATTGTGCCTACCTGTATTATACTTATGCAACAAAAAGAACTCTACTGAGCCGTTTACTTTGTTTTGTATTCTTATCTTTGTTATTTCTTATTGTTGCTGCATTGTCGAGAAGAAACCTGCAAGTAAGCATTTGGTTGAATGACGTATGGTTGGATGATGTAAGGTTAAATACCATGCGTATCCCTTACGTACGACTAATAACGCTTAAAACTATCCTGAGATATCCACTAACTGCTGTCCTCAAATAAATATGCCATTGCTTGTTTTTGTTTTTTGCAGCCCGATATTCCAAAATAAGACTGTGTTCCTCAGAGGAGAGCTAAAGACTTGATGAACGAGTCTGCTGCTGCTGCCGTGTTACCCCAGAAAGACAAACTAATAACACCACCACCTCCAGGCTTAAAGATGTGAAGACCATGATTCAGACTGGTGGGCCTCGTACAGCAGGACGTAAACCCCTGTTAGAGAGCAGCCAGAGGACAGACAGAGCACCGAGGAGCCGAACAAACACCGCTGGCCCCAATGTGAGACTGACCATCTATCTCAACAGGCGGTGAGCAATATGATGGCACTGAACATATACCCCATTCTCTGTATAGTACGCTACTTTTGACTAGGACCTATAGGGACCAGGGCCAATAGGGCTCTGGTCAAAAGTAGTGCACTATATAGAGAATAGGATGCCATTTTGGATGCAGCCGATGACAGCACTGAACATACACCCCCTTCACTATAGGGGACTGAACATACACCCCCTTCACTATAGGGGACTGAACATACACCCCCTTCACTATAGGGGACTGAACATACACCCCCTTCACTTCACTCAATCATCAACACACAATTAGCAGGGTGACATCATAGCCCGTATCTGTAATGGCTCATTGGACAGAACTTTTGTCACTGCTTTCTTTCTAAAACCCTGTATTTACTTACGTAATATATTTCTTCTTTTAGCGTTGACTGACTTATCGACGGTACTCAAACAACAAAGTGGTCACACCAGTCTGTCGTGTACCTTGCTAATCTTCCCATCTGGATGCAAACACATAGTTTCTGAAGCCTCTGAGGCTATTTAACTACATGAGGTTCTCTAACTGGCCATATGTTTCCTCCCACATTGATTAGCTATAAATAAATAGCACAAAACCTAAACCTGACAAAGGACGAGCCTGCTTATCTCCAAGCTGCATACCTTTTTTGCTTAATGGCCGACTTCATTGCCATGAGACCAAGAACAACATACAGAAGAACCTAGCAACCAGTACAGTGCTTAGTTTACCCCTAAGTCTGGTTTGATCTGTCCACGGCTCTTTTTGTGGCTTCTTTTTTTAATGACACGAACACAGTCAGGACGGAAAAGCCGCACAAACTCAGATGTATTTTACTATATAATAACTAATAGAAACATCACCATGTGAAGATATTTGTATATATAGATGTATATATTATAGGTACTTAGTTTTAATAGTTGTAACAGTAGTTTTTATTAGTGGTAGTCCTATTAGTAGTTGTACAACTTTTGTGTGTTGTTAATGTAAGTCTTTTTATTTTATCATTATTATTACTAGACAATAGTTGACATATTATTATTGTTAATAAGTATTGTTCTTTTTTTTCATTTCAAGGTGAGAAAGAGTTTCCTAGGGTTAGAGGCAGAAGCTTGAAATTGAGAGTGATAGAATGAGGCTTTAGAAGTGGATAAAGAGGAAGAAAATGTAGAGAGGTGGGAGTGAAAGGATGATAGGTCCTCCAGAAGTTTCGTTTTCCTCCATTTTCGCTTAGCTGCCCGCAGCCCTGTTCTGTAAGCTCGCAATGAGTCACTGTTACAACCTGGCTCAAGATTGTAACAAACAATGGGAAACCACACACTGAGTAAAGGAATAACAAAATGAATTTATTCCATAAATAAATAAACACTCACAACAATAATCAGATGAGGCATGAAGGTCAGTAAATTAGGTGTCACATGCCAAAGCCACAACAAAACAACCAAAGGTATGCATGGAGAGAAGAATCTCTTGTTGAATGGGGGAAACAGTGGCTTTATGCCACAGCTGAGCTTTCACAGGTGTGCCCCATCAGCACTGACGACCCTCCCAGCTCTGCCCCCCTCTCCTACTCCGCCCACCAATCTCCTGCAGGAAGTAAACACAGCAGAACCCAGTAGACAGAGCAGGGAGGGGGCGTCACAGTCACTCAGCCACGGAGCAGGAGGGGAGGGCCGAGCCGGCCGGGAGGAAAGGGGACAGTGTGAGTCATATGATGCGGAAAGGGAGGAGAGTAGGGTTGAAGAGGCAGAATCAGGAGACAGGATGGAGGAGGATTTAGCAGAAGGGAGAGATGATAGGATACAAGAGGAGAGAGAGAGCGAAGATTGCGACTGCATATGACCATCTGGGTAGGGGCTGAGAGTGGCTAGGGTTGGGGAAAATGGAGACAGAAAATGAACCAAAGTAGTGATCAGAGACCTGGAGGGGGGTTGTCGTGAGATTAGTAGGCGAACAGCCTCTAGGAAAGATGAGGTCAAGCGTATTGAGAGGGACGGGACTGGGAAAGGGTCAGGTCAAAAGAGGCGAGGAGGGGGGAAAAACAGTTGGAAAGAAATTAATCGAAGGCAGATGTCGGGAGGTTGAAGTCGCCCAGTACAAAGAGGGGTGAACCATTGTCAGGAAATGAGCTTATCAATCAAATTTATTTATGAATCAAATGTATTTATAAATCCCTTTTAACATCAGCCAATCAGCTTATGAAGGTGTCAAGCTCACTGAGGAACTCTCTAAGGGCACCGGGTAGGCGATAGATGACAACAATGTTAAGCTTGAGTGGAGAAATGACAGTGACAGCATGGATTTCAAAAGAGGAGATGGACAGGTGAGAGAGGGAGAAAATAGAAAATCTAAATTTAGGAGAAATTAGTAGCCCTGTGCCACCACCGTGATGACCAGATGCTCTCGGACTATAAGAAAAAATGCAGTCAGATGACGAAAAAGCAGCTGGATTAGTAGTGTTCTCCTAGGTGATCCAAGTCTCCATCAGGGCCAAAAACCACAATGTCAGAAATTGCCCTGCCCCTTAATCCTGGTTGATGTGTCAACAATCATCTGAAAGTTATCAGCAGTCAGCAGTTCACATCACTGGGGCTATCCTCTGACACCGCCTGGTATAGAGGTCCTGGATGGCAGGAAGCTTGGCCCCAGTGATGTACTGGGCCGTACGCACTACCCTCTGTAGTGCCTTGCGGTTGGAGGCCGAGCAGTCAGGATGCTCTCGATGGTGCAGAAGTAGAACCATTTGAGGATCTGAGGACCAATGCCAAATCTGTTCAGTCTCCTGAGGGGGAATAGGTTTTGTCATGCCCTCTTCACAACTGTCTTGATGTGCTTGGACCCCAAGGAACTTGAAGCTTTCAACCTGCTCCACTAAAGCCCTGTCGATGAGAATGGGGGCGTGCTCAGTCCTCCTTTTCCTGTAGTCCACAATCATCTCCTTTGTCTTGATCACGTTGAGGGAGAGGTTGTTGTCCTGGCACCAAATGTCATATTATGTGCAAATAGTTAAAGTACAAAAAGGAAAATAAATTAACATAAATATGGGTTGTATTTACAATGGTGTTTGTTATTTGCTGGTTGCCCTTTTCTTTTTGCAAAAGGTCACACATCTTGCTGCTGTGATGCCATACTGTGATATTCCACCCAATTCTTTGTGGATCTGTTTAATTTGAGGGAAATATGTGTCTTTAATATGGTCATACATTTGGTAGGAGGTTAGGAAGTGCAGCTCAGTTTCCACCTCATTTTGTGGGCAGTGTGCATATAGCCTGTCTTCTCTTGAGAGCCAGGTCTACCTATGGCTGCCTTTCTCAATAGCAAGGCTAAACTCACTGAGTCTGTACATAATCAAAGCTTTCCTTAAGTTTGTGTCAGTCACAGTGGTCAGGTATTCTGCCAGTGTGTACTCTCTGTTTAGGGCCAAATAGCATTCTAGTTTGCTCTGGTTTTTTTGTATTCTTTCTGATGTGTCAAGTAATTATCTCTATGTTTTCTCACTCACTCACTCACTCACTCACTCACTCACTCACTCACTCACTCACTCACTCACTCACTCACTCACTCACTCACTCACATTCCAAACCTATTTTAATCACAATTTAACCCAGTGCACCCAGTTTCACAACTAGTAGAACCTGAAAATGAATGCATTCTATGGCTAAACATTTTTGAGGAGCTGCATCTGATCTACTTTCTCAATCAATAGTACTTTAGCTTATTAAATCAAATGACTACATTTGAAAATATGTTATCACTGTCTTTATTTTATATACAATGACCGTTTCCACATTTTGTTAGTTTACAGCCTTACAGGCCACTCATGGAAATTCAGAGACTTGTCCCAAAGCCACTCCTGTGTTGTCTTGGCTGTGTGCTTAGGGTTGTTGTCCTGTTGGAAGGTGAACCTTCACCCCAGTCTGAGGTCCTGAGCGCTCTGGAGCAGGTTATCATCAAGGATCTCTCTGTACTTTGCTCCGTTCATCTTTGCCTCGATCCTGACTAGTCTCCCAGTCCCTGCCGCAGATTAACATCCCCACAGCATGATTCTGCCACCACCATGTTTCACCGTAGGGATGGTGCCAGGTTTCCTCCAGACGTGACGCTTGGCATTCAGGCCAAAGCATTCAATCTTGGTTTCATCAGACCAGAGCATCTTGTTCTCATGGTCTGAGTCCTTTAGGTGCCTTTTGACAAACTCCAAGCGGGCATGTGCCTTTTACTGAGGAGTGGCTCAGTTTGGCCGGGCGGCCAGCTCTAGGGAGAGTCTTGGTGGTTCCAAACTTCTTCCGTTTAAGAATGATGGAGGCCACTGTGTTCTTGGGGACCTTCACTTTTTTGGTACCCTTCCCCAGATCTGTGCCTCGACACAATCCTGTCTCGGAGCTCTACGGACAATTCCTTCGACCTCATGGCTTGGTTTTTACTCTGACATGCACTGTCAACTGTGGGACCTTATATAGACAGGTGTGTGCCTTTCCAAATCATGTCCAATCAAATAAATTTACCACAGGGTGGACTCCAATCAAGTTGTAGAAACATCTCAAGGATGATCAATGGAAACAGGATGCACCTGAGCTCAATTTCGAGTCTCATAGCAAAGGGTCTGAATACTTATGTAAATAAGGTATTTCTGTTTTTTATTTTTAATACATTTGCAAACATTTCTAAAAACCTGTTTTCACTTTGTCATAATGGTGTATTGTGTGTATATTGATGAGTTTTTCTTATTTAATCCACTTTAGAATAAAGCTGTAACGTAACAAAATGTCAAAAAAGTTAAGAGGTCTGAA
The DNA here is from genome assembly GCF_002910315.2 of Salvelinus sp. IW2-2015. Taxonomy (NCBI): domain Eukaryota; kingdom Metazoa; phylum Chordata; class Actinopteri; order Salmoniformes; family Salmonidae; genus Salvelinus; species Salvelinus sp. IW2-2015. The sequence goes on from NC_036843.1 coordinate 21,694,181, forward strand.
TGCTTTCCGAAGGCACTGTATGTTGATTAATTTAGTTTGGGCTATTGAAAGCTTTTGGGGTAGTGAGAGTGGTTTTAAATTATGTAAGATAAGTTCCTTTTCTTGAGTCATAATGACCTCATCTAAGCGTCTATAAACATTTGTTGATTTTGTATAATTTTTGGGGAGAAATGTTGTTTTATTTTTGTTTTAAAACGTACGATAATATCCTGTGTCTGAAATGTCAGCCACTCTACACACAAAAAGCTCAATGAACGTTTCTGATAGAAGCCACATTACTAACCGGTAATTGGCTGGAAGCCGAGCTCAATTAATGATGCGTCGTATCCGAAATGGAATTAAAAAGAATGAAATCAAATATTTTTGTTCAAACTTTGGGAGGTAATTTGTATCTTGTCTCCCCATCTTGCTTTGTTGACCCATATACACACACACACACACACACACACACACCACACACACACCACACCACACACCACACACACACACACACACACACACACACACACACACACACACACACACACACACACACACACTTGTTAGTGTTGCAGGCTTATTGGGGAGTGTGTTGATAGTTCCCTCTCAAGGACAATAAAGGCTGATTTATCAGTGTGTGCTCTGCATGGGGGTTGGCCTGATTCCCACAACTGCAGCATTGTAATGCAGTCCCATAGTAAAGCTGTCTAGGTGTTATGCAGTACATACAGTGCAAGGTATTTCTGCACATTAAAGAGATACTTCAAGATTTAGACAATGAGCCCTATTTTACTTCCCGAGAGTCAGATGAACTCAGGGATACCATTTTTATTGTCTCTGCATCCAGTCCAGTATGAAAGAGCCAACTAGCGTTAGCACAATGACTTGAAGTCTATGGTATCTACTAGTATTACATATACTTTTTGAGTATATGTATTTGAGTGCATTTATTTGAATGCGCTTGGCGCAGTTGAGACGGTGAACCCGGTGCACCAAGTCTGAGTAAAGCCCCAATCTGGAAGTGCCATGTAGGGATCTTAAAACTTCTTATGGCTGGGATCCGTTAACGGGATCGATATGACAACAGCCAGTGAAAGTGCAGGGCGCCAAATTCAAAACAACAAGAAATCCATAATTAAAATTCCTCAAAACATAGAAGTATTTTACACCATTTTAAGATAAAGCTGTGTTGAAATCCCACCACAGTGTTCGATTCAAAAAGCTTTACGACGAAAGACACAACAAATTATTACTGTTAGGTCTGCACCTACTCACAGAAAAAACACAGCCATTTTTCCAGCCAAAGAGAAGGAGTCACAAAAAGCAGAAATAGAGATAAAAATTAATCACTACCTTTGATGATCTTCATCAGATGTACACTCATAGACTTCCATGTTACACAATAACATGCATGTTTTGTTCGATAAAGTGCATATTATATATCCAAAATCTCAGTTTACATTGGCGCGTTACGTTCAGTAATGTTTTGCTCCCAAAACATCCGGTGATTTTGCAGAGAGCCACATCAATTTACAGAAATAGTCATCATAAACTTTAATATAAGATACAAGTGTTAAGCACAGAATTAGAGATATACTTCTCCTTAATGCAACCGCTGTGTCAGATTTCAAAAAAACTTTACGGAAAAAGCACACCATGCAATAATCTGAGTATAGCGCTCAGACACCAAAACCAACCATACAGATATTCGCCATGTTGGAGTCAACAGAAGTCAGAAATAGCGTTATAAATATTCACTTACCTTTGAGGATCTTCATCAGAATGCACTCCCAGGAATCGCAGTTCCACAATAAATGTTTGATTTGTTCGATAAAGTACGTCATTTATGTCCAAATACCTCCTTTTTGTTTGCACGTTTTGCCCAGTAATCCATATTCATGAGGCGCGAGCAGACAAAGTCCAAAAGTTCCGTTACAGTCCGTAGAAACATGTCAAACGATGTATAGAATCAATCTTTAGGATCTTTTTATCATAAATCTTCAATAAAGTTTCAACCGGAGAATTCCTTTGTCTTCAGAAATGCAATGGAACGCAAGCTAACTCTCACGTGAACGCGCGTGGTCAGCTCATGGCACTCTGCCAGACCCCTGACTCAAAGAGCCCTCATTCCCCCCTCCTTCACAGTAGAAGCATCAAACAAGGTTCTAAAAACTGTTGACATCTAGTGGAAGCCTTAAGACGTGAAATATGACCAATATCCCACTGTATATTCGATAGGCGATGAGTTGAAAAACCTCAAACCTCAGATTTCCCACTTCCTGGTTGGATATCTTCTCAGGTTTTTGCGTGCCATATGAATTCTGTTATACTCACAGACATCATTCAAACAGTTTTAGAAACTTCAGAGTGTTTTCTACCCAAATATACTAATAATATGCATATCTTAGCTTCTGGGACTGAGTAGCAGGCAGTTTACTCTGGGCACCTTATTCATCCAAGCTACTCAATACTGCCCCCAGTCATAAGAAGTTAATTAACTAACAAACCTTTTTTCTTTTAAATCTCGTATATTTTGTGGATTTTATTGTTTATGCACAGTGGCAGTCGGAAGGTAGAGAGGGTGACCGATACAGAGGAAGACGGAGAGTAGGGACTGAGGCAGTATTCAGATACAGAGGAAGACTTTCCTCACCATCTTAAATAAGCATGCCCCATTCAATAAAAAGAAAACAGGAACAGATATAGCCCATGGCTCACTCCAGACCTGACTGCCCTTGACCAGCACAAAAACATCCTGTGGCGTTCTGCACTAGCATCGAATAGCCCCCGCGATATGCAACTTTTCAGGGAAGTTAGGAACCAATATACACAGGCAGTTAGGAATGCTAAGGCTAGCTTTTTCAAACAGAAATGTGCATCCTGTAGCACAAACTCAAAAAAGTTCTGGGACACTGTAAAGTCCATGGAGAATAAGAGCACCTCCTCCCAGCTGCTCACTGCACTGAGGCTAGGAAACACTGTCACCACTGATAAATCCACGATAATTGAGAATTTCAATAAGCATTTTTCTACGGCTGGCCATGCTTTCCACCTGGCTACCCCTACCCCGGTCAACAGCTCTGCAACCCCCACAGCAACTTGCCCAAGCCTCCCCCATTTCTCCTTCACCCAAATCCAGATAGCTGATGTTCTGGAAGAGCTGCAAAATCTGGACCCCTACAAATCAGCTGGGCTAGACAATCTGGACCCTCTCTTTCTAAAATGATCCGCCGCAATTGTTGCAACCTCTATTACTAGCCTGTTCAACCTCTCTTTCGTATCGTCTGAGATCCCCAAAGATTGGAAAGCTGCCAAGACACCCTAGACCCAAACTGTTACAGACCTATATCTATCCTACCCTGCCTTTCTAAGGTCTTTGAAAGCCAAGTTAACAAACAGATCACCGACCATTTCGAATCCCACCGCATCCCACCGCAATCGATAAAATACAATACTGTGCAGCCGTATTCATCGACCTGGCCAAGGCTTTCGACTCTGTCAACCACTGCATTCTTATCGGCAGACTCAACAGCCTTGGTTTCTTAAATAACTGCCTCGCCTGGTCCACCAACTACTTCTCAGACAGAGTTCAGTGTGTCAAATCGGAGGGCCTGTTGTCCGGACCTTTGGCAGTCTCTATGGGGGAGCCACAGGGTTCAATTCTCGGGCTGACTCTTTTCTCTATACATCAATGATGTCGCTCTTGCTGCTGGTGATTCTCTGATCCACCTCTACGCAGACGACACCATTTTGTATACTTCTGGCCCTTTGGACACTGTTAACTAACCTCCAGACGAGCTTCAATGCCACACAACACTTCTTCCGTGCCCGCATCTGCCCACCCGTCTAGCATCACTATTCTGGACGGTTCTGACTTAGGTATTTGTAGTTGTCCACATATTCTAAGTGTCTGGTTAGACTGTAAACTCTCTTTCCAGACTCACATTAAGCATCTCCAATCCAAAATTAGATCTAGAATCGGCTTCCTATTTCGCAACAAAGCATCCTTCACTCATGCTGCCAAACATACCCTCGTAAAACTGACTATCCTACCGATCCTTGACTTCTGCGATTTCATTTACAAAATAGCCTCCAACACTCTACTCAGCAAATTGGATGCAGTCTATCATGGTGCCATCCGTTTTGTCACCAAAGCCCCATATACTACCCACCACTGCGACCTGTATGCTCTCGTTGGCTGGCCCTCGCTTCATATTCGTCGCCAAACCCACTGGCTCCAGGTAATCTATAAGTCTTTGCTAGGTGAAGCCCCGCCTTATCTCAGCTCACTGGTCACCATAGCAACACCCACCCGTAGCATGCTCTCCAGCAGGTATATTTCACTGGTCATCCCCAAAGCCAATTCCTCCTTTGGCTGCCTTTCCTTCCAGTTCTCTGTTGCCAATGACTGGAACAAACTGCAAAAATCACTGAAGCTGGAGACTCATATCTCCCTCACTAACTTTAAGCACCAGCTGTCAAAGCAGCTTACAGATCATTGTACCCATCTTTAAATAGCCCATTCAACTACCTCATCCCCATATTGTTATTATTATAATTTTTTTCACCTTTGCACCCCAGTATCTCTACTTGCACATTCATCTTCTGCACATCTATCACTCCAGTGTTTAATTGCTAAAAAATAATTATTTCGCCACTATGGCCTATTTATTGCCTTACCTCCCTAATCTTACTTCATTTGCACACACTGTATATAGACTTTTCTATTGTGTTATTGACTGTACGTTTCTTTATTCCATGTGTAACTCTGTGTTGTTGTTTGTGTCGCACTGCTTTGCTTTATCTTGGCCAGGTCGCAGTTGTAAATGAGAACTTGTTCTCAACTGACCTACCGGGTTAAATAAAGGTGAAATAAATAAAAAAGACGGAGAGTAGGGAGCGAGGCGGGATTCAGAGGAAGACGGAGAGAAGGCACCGAGGTGGGATTCAGATACAGAGGAAGACGGAGAGAAGGGACCGAGGCGGGATTCAGAGGAAGACGGAGAGAAGGCACCGAGTGGGATTCAGATACAGAGGAAGACGGAGAGATGGGACGAGGCGGGATTCAGAGGAAGGACGGAGAGAAGGGACCGAGGCGGAATTCAGAATACAGAGGAAGACGGAGAGAAGGGACCGAGGCGGGAATTCGATACAAGAAGACGGAGAGAAAGGGACCGAGGCGGGATTCAGAGGAAGACGGAGAGAAGGCACCGAGGTGGGATTCAGAGGAAGACGGAGAGATGGGACCGAGGCGGGATTCAGAGGAAGACGGAGAGAAGGGACCGAGGCGGGATTCAGAGGAAGACGAGAGATGGGACCGAGGCGGAATTCAGAGGAAGACGGAGAGAAGGACCGAGGCGGGATTCAGAGGCAGACGGAGAGAAGGCACCGAGGTGGGATTCAGATTCAGAGGAGAACTGAGAGTAGGGACCGAGGCGGGATTCAGATTCAGAGGAAGACTGAGAGTAGGGACCGAGGCGGGATCAGATTCAGAGGAAGACTGAGAGTAGGGACAAGGCGGTATTCAGAGGAAGACGGAGAGAAGGCACCGAGGTGGGATTCAGAGGAAGACGGAGAGATGGGACGAGGCGGGATTCAGAGGAAGACGGAGAGAAGCACCGAGGTGGGATTCAGATTCAGAGGAAGACTGAGGTAGGGACCGAGCGGGATTCAGATTCAGAGGAAGACTGAGAGTAGGGCCGAGGCGGGATTCAGATTCAGAGGAAGACTGAGAGTAGGGACCAAGGCGGTATTCAGAGGAAGACGAGAGAAGGGACTGAGGCGGTATTCATAACCTCGCCAGTGGGCATGTGTGGTCGGGAGTGGCACACTACCACTAGACCATACCCAGACACTCCTAACTAGGAGTTGGCAGCACTACCACTAGACCATACCCAGACACTCTAACTAGGAGTTGGCAGCACTACCACTAGACCATACTAAGACACTCCTAACTAGGAGTTGGCAGCACTACCTTATAGACCATACTCAGACACACTAACTGGAGTTGGCACAGCCTACTACACTAGACCATACTCAGACACCTAACTGGAGTTGGCAGCACTACCATTAGACCATACTCAGGCATTCCTAACTAGGAGTTGGCAGCACTACCACTAGACCATACTAAGACACACCTAACTAGGAGTTGGCAGCACTACCATTAGACCATACTCAGACACTCCTAACTAGGAGTTGGCAGCACTCACACTAGACCATACTCAGACACTCCTAACTAGGAGTTGGCAGCACTCACACTAGACCATACTAAGACACACTAACTAGGAGTTGGCAGCACTACCATTAGACCATATTCAGACACTCCTACCTAGGAGTTGCAGCACTACCATAGACCATATAGCATACTCAGACACTCCTAACTAGGAAGTTGGCAGCACTACCACTAGACCATACCCAGACACTCCTAACTAGGAGTTGCAGCACTACCACTAGACCATACCCGAACACTCCTAACTAGGAGTGGAGCACTACCATTAGACCATACTCAGACACTCCTAACTAGGAGTTGGCAGCACTACCACTAGACCATACTCAGACACTCCTAACTAGGAGTTGGCAGCACTACCATTAGACCATACTCAGACACTCTCAACTAGGAGTTGGCAGCACTACCACTAGACCATACTCAGACACACCTAACTAGGAGTTGGCAGCACTACCACTAGACCATACCGACACACCTAACTAGGAGTTGGCAGCACTACCATTAGACATGACGACACACCTAACTATGCCTTTGCTGAAAGTTTCTGTCTTTCCCACTGAGTGTGTACATTAGCTAGTCAGAGACAGTTTGTCACATTGTGAGGGTATAGATTAGAGCTGGCCTAATTCTTCTTCTCTGGCTGTGCTGTGAATCTCCGGGGAGGGAGGAGGCTGGGAATGGTGGAGTCCTCCAGGGGCCTGCCAGCCCTTTCATCTTCTGCAGATGCTCCCACTCTTACTCCTACTCCCTCTGACACAGACATACAGAGGCAGCTCAGGACTACCAGCATACTCACTGACTCTCTTGCTCTCGCATCTCGTGCATGTTGTTGGTCGCTGGGTTTGAATTCCAACATTTCTGCGACAGTTTGTCTGTTCCTTGTTTCTCATCTGTTATTTTGTCCTTGTGGTCCTTCCAGTTCTATTTTTTTCAGCCACCCTATGTCCCAAATGGCTCCCTGTTCCCTATATAGTGCACTAATTTTAACCAGGACCCATGGGGCTCTAGTCTAAAGTAGTGCACTATATAGGGAATAGGGTGCCATTTGGAATGTATCGCCAGCCTTGGGAGAAGGAGGACCACTCCAAATGTGCATTTATTTTTCTTTCTGTCAGCTGTTTCACAACTGCCCACAGAGCCACTTGCTCCGAACGAAATGGCTCAGACCCACTTGCTCCGAACAAAATGACTAAGACCCACTTGCTCCGAACAAAATGACTAAGACCCACTTGCTCCGAACAAAATGACTAAGACCCACTTGCTCCGAACAAAATGACTAAGACTCACTTGCTCCGAACAAAATGACTCAGACCCACTTGCTCCGAACGAAATGACTAAGACCCACTTGCTCCGAACGAAATGACTAAGACCCACTTGCTCCGAACGAAAAAAATAAGCCACTGTTTGGATGCCATTCAGCCAAGTTATGGAAATCATAAAGCACAGCTTGCTCTAGTCCGCTCTGCTCTGAGCAGACTTATGTTAACGTGATCCTGTGGGTTACATTACAGTGCTGGTTGTGGTGGTGGTGGTTTAGGCCTGGGCTGGTCTGCATGGTCACATGTCTCTTAATAGGTGGAACTCATCAACAGAAGCCTTCACCAACGAGTCCAAGAACAAATGATACAACCTAACTACACTTGATCTAGTTTTCACCAACGCCCCCTCGCCAAATAGATGCTAATCTTTGCGAGCGACGAGCGGAGCGGGTGGAGCGGCCAGCATCCCAGGTTGCCAGCTGTTTGGAGGATAAAAGAGTGATGCATGATGGGAGTTGTTATTTACAGCCCACAACAAAACAGAATAGCAGCTCATGCGAAATAAGAGCCAGGTGTGTTTCGCCTCACTGTGCTTTGTGCTTTGTGTTCTACAGGCAGAGAAAGCCAGTCGTGGGAGCTCTCCTCTTAGTACGCCCAGCACGTAATGCTCTTCACTGTTCACTACCCCGTGTTGTGTAAATAGGGCTGGAATACCATCTTCTCTGCTCCAAGGGGATATACTGTATGTATGAGCTGGAGCTGGAGGTTAGAGATGGAGAGAGAGAAACGTAGCTATACTCTCTCTGCTCAAGTGCATCCAGTTGCTATATTATAGCCTCCCTCGCATGTATCATCATGCCTAAAACATTAGTGCCTAAAACAATAAACAACAGTTTTTCTTCCTAGGTGACTTTCCTTTTTTAACTATTCGACAGTAGCTCAGTGCCATGATGTAACCAGACGCAAGTGTTTTTGAGTATTGCCTACACACTTACCAGTAAATATCTCTGTTTGACTCTCTTCAGCATACTATAGTTTGTTTGATGTTATTATCTACTGTCGATGCTTTTTGTGTGTGTAATTGAGTCAGTATTTGATCATTCTTCCTCTCTCTACCTCCAGGCCAGCCCAGAGTGGATGGATTGGCCCCAGCCCTCCTGTGTCCTCATAAGTGACCGGCCAGTGATAGTGACCACCTCCATGTCCCCCTCCCAACCCAGACCGGCCCCTGCCCCCCAAACCCACCGTGGCTATCCTAGAGGTGGTCTGAGCAGAGCAGAAGACAACCACAGCTCCAAGTACAAGTAAGGGTAACCTCATCAGTCAGCTTCAATATCTGCCTGGTTGTGTATTTCAGGATCATCCCAAATGTAATGGCATCATTGTGTGTACTGTATAGTTCTGCATCTTAATCATGCATCTCATGTCTGAATCTCTGAATGCACCAGGTTCAGCCCAACACCAACCCCCAGCCTGAGCCCAGCTCCTCCACCTGCTGCTGATCCATCTCCAGACATACAGGTACAGTACAGTGATAAGACCCCAATGAATATGCGTCAACTGAAATTGAAATGTACCATACTTTTCTCCCTCCCCCATCCACCCTGTGGGCCCTGGTCAAACGTAGTGCACTATATAGGGAATAGGGTGCCCTTTGGGACGCACACACAGCCTCTCGCAGGCCACTAGCTGCAAGCCTTTCCCAGTAATGTTTCTATTCTGGTCTGGCTGTGATGTGTGTTGTGGACAGAGAGCCTCTGATGTCTCCAATATAGCAGCTGATGACAGACCATTTAGGGAATGCAGATGGCTGTCTGGCCATCTGAGCTTGGCCCTGCTTCACACAGTGGCAGCTGCTAGCTTATAGGAGAGATTCATTTGCTGTGTTTACTCTCTTCATGAAGCGCAACGCATTTTTTGCGATGAGATACGGAGGGAGAGGGTGTATGCGTGTGTGTGCCCACGCTCGTGTGTGTGTTGCTCCCACATGAGTATTTCCATCGTGTCTGCATGGAGTGTGTGTGTGGAAGTGAATGTATATCCAGGCTGTGGTGGAGCCTGCCAGGCCGCAGTGCTACTCACACTAAAAGGTCCCGGCCATTCACATTCTCTCTCACAAATTCAGCTCAGCTTGAGTCACGCAGTCACATCTGGTTGCCTGGCAACGGATGCGGCATCTCGATCTCTGTGCTTGTAGTGGGAGTCAGTCGATGCGAGGACAAAGCAGAGCTGCCTGTAGAGCTATGGCTGCTGCCTGACTGCTGCAGTGAGCATCATCCCGAGCCAACTTCCTTCTTCCTCCTCACAATACGGCCTCAGTCACACACTAATTATGTTGATTTCAGCTTTGTTTATGTCCTGGAATTGCTGAAAGATTCCCGTGGTCTGCCATCCAGTTTTCACTAGTGGTCTAAATGTGTTCTCATCCCTTTCACCCTGCTAGGAAGAAATTGCTTTGCCAGAGGAATCTTTCAGTTGAGAACCATCTTGATACTGTATGTACTTGATATTCTAGCATTCCACACTGACTGGGGGCTATATTCTAGAGAATAAAACATGTTCCGCTGTTCTTTGGTTATCTGTTAGAACACGGTAGACCTCAATTTGTTATTTTTCTATGAACACTAGCTACTCTCTGAGCAATCAAGTGTGTCAAGTGTGTTGTTACCAATTTTCCATTTTGTCCCTGCAACTCACTGAGGTAGTGAATCCCCTGGCAAATATTGGCCTGCTCTGTTTGGTCCACCTCTCTCACCCCATCTCCTCTATTGCTTTCTTTTCTGACTTCCTCAGAAGTCTCTCCTCACTACCTCTCTCACTACCTCTCTTGCTCTCCCTCTCCCCCCCTGCTCTCTCACTATCTCTCTCGCTCTCCCTCGTACACCCCCTGCTCTCTCACTACCCTCTCTCACTACCTCTCTCGCTCTCCCTCTACCCCCCCTGCTCTCTCACTACCTCTCTCGCTCTTCCCTCTACCCCCCTCTCTTCACTACCTCTCTCGCTCTCCCTCTACCCCCCTGCTCTCTCACTACCTCTCCTCACTAACGCTCTCGCTCTCCTCTAACCCCCCTGCTCTCTCACTAACTCTCTCTCTCTCGCCTCTACCCCCCTGCGCTCACTACCTCTCTCACTACTTCGCTCGCTCTCCCTCTACTCCCCTGCTCTCTCACTAATCTCTCTTGCTCTTCTCCCTCTTACCCCGTCTCTCACTACCTCTCTCGCTCTCCCTCTACCCCCCTGCTCTCTCATTACCTCTCTCACTACCTCTCTCGCTTCCCTCTACCCCCCTGCTCCTCATTACCCTCTCTCACTACCTCTCTCGCTCTCCCTCTACCCCCCCGCTCTCTCACTATCTCTCTCGGTCTCCCTCTCCCCCCCTGCTCTCTCACTACCTCTCTCGCTCTCCTCTACCCCCCCTGATCTCTCCTCTCTTCTCTCCTCTCTCCTCTCTCTCGCGCTTCCCTCTATACCCCTGCTCTCTCTCTCGCTCTCCCTCTACCCCCCTGCTCTCTCACTACCCTCACCCCCTATTTTCTCTGCCTCTCTCGCTCTCCCCTACCCCCTTGCTCTCTCCCCCTCTCTCTCGCTTTCCCTCTACCCCTCTCGCTCTCACCCCTCTTTCTTTCTCTCTCTTTATTTATTGATTTTATAAACTGGTTACTAACCTAATCAGAACAGTTAACAAGTACCTTTGCCTCAAACCCATGGTATATTGTCTGATATATACATGGCTAGAATACTGTTTAAGCCAATCAGCATCCAGGACCCAAACTACCCAGTATATTGTACTCCATATATTACTGACATGCTGCAAAGGGAGTCAATGGTAAATGAATCAAGCAAATAAAGCGTTTGAATCAAGCATGTTCTTGTGTGTGTTTACCACAGCAACCAGTACATTTACCCCATATATCACAGGCCCCTCAGTCAGTCATAGCGGTGTGTTTCTGCTGAATAGGGAGGCTCTCCTGTAATCCTGTGCTGTGTGGTACAGTGTGTGAATGAAGCTGGGCCAACACTGAGGTTTCACAGTTAGAGAGCCTGAGCTGGGGTGAGGTCATTCAACTAATGTAATAAACCTTCCAACTTGATTCATGGCCCTCAGAGACCACACTACACGGGGTGAGTGTACTGTATGTATGGAACAATCATGAACACACTCCTGAATGGTGCTAGTATTGTCACCTCCGGCAATCGCTTTGAAACAAATCATTGAGCTTGAAGAATAGTTTTTCTACCATAGCTTCAACATTTTGATGGGCAAGACTCTGTGAGAGGCTGCCATTGATTTAGATCGGCCCATTGCGTTGGATTGATTGGGTTGTACTTTGTACAGTTGAAGTCGGAAGTTTATATACACTTAGTTTTTTTGAAAGTCATTAAAACGAGTTTTTCAACCACTCCACTGTCACAGCATTCATCGGAAGAAGAAGAGGAATCGTCAAACCAAAATGCAGCGGGGTACGTGTTCATCTTTATTCGCTTAACTACTTATGGCTGCAGGGGCAGTATTGAGTAGCTTGGATGAAAGGTGCACAGAGGTGCCCATAGTAAACTGCCTGCTCCTCAGTCCTAGTTGCTAATATATGCATATTATTATTCGTATTGGATAGAAAACACTCTGAAGTTTCTAAAACTGTTTGAATTATGTCTGTGAGTATAACAGAACTCATATGGCAGGCAAAAACCTGAGAAGTTCCACTTCCTGTTTGAATTGTTTCTGAGGTGGCAGATTTTCAACCACGCTCTCATTGAAATTACAGCGAGATATTGATGAGTTTTCACTTCCTACGGCTTCCACTAGATGTCAACAGTCAAGAGAACTTTGTCTGATGACTCTAATGTGAAGGGGGACCGAAGGAGACAGGAATTAGTAATCACTGCCATGAGGTGACCACGCATTGAACACGCGCCTTCACATGAGGAGGACCTCCGTTCCACCGCTCTTCTGAAGTCAATCTAATTRTCCGGTTGGAACGTTATTCAAGATGTATGTTCACAACATTCTAAAGATTGATTCATTTTATCGTTTGACATGTTTCTACTGACTGTTACGGAACTTTTGGACATTTCGCCACGTTATAGTGGATGCGTTTGTGACTTTGGAATTGTTTACCTCTAACGCGCTAACCAAAGTAGCTAATTGGACATAAATAACGCACATTATCGAACAAATCAAGCATTTATTGTGGACCTGGGATTCCTAGGACTGCATTCTGAGGAAGTTCATCAAAGGTAAGGAAACATTTATCATGTATTTTCTGGTTTCTGTTGACCCCAACATGGCGGCTAATTTGGCTATTGTTCTGAGCTCCGTCTCAGATTATTGCATGATTTGCTTTATCCGTAAAGTTTTTTTGAAATCTGACACAGAGGTTGCATTAAGGAGAGGTATATCTATAATTCCATGTGTATAACTTGTATTATCATCTACATTTATGATGAGTATTTCTGTTGAAACGATGTGGCTATGCAAAATCACTTGATGTTTTTGGAACTAGTGAATGTAACCCGCCAATGTAAACTCAGATTTTTTTATATAAATATGAACTTTATCAAACAAAACATGCATGTATTGTGTAACATGAAGTCCTATGAGTGTCATCTGATGAAGATCATCAAAGGTTAGTGATTAAATTTATCTCTATTTCTGCTTTTTGTGAAAGCTCTCTTTCGCTGGAAAAATGGCTGTGCTTATTGTGGTTTGGTGGTGACCTAACATAATCGTTTGTAGTGCTTTCGCTGAAAAGCATATTTGAAATCGGACACTTTGGTGGGATTAACTGACTGAACACTGAATACAAAATAACAAAAAGAATAGCCGAAACAGTTCTGCAAGGTGCAACCAACACTAAACAGAAAATAACCACCCACAACTAACAGTGGGAAAACAGGCTACCTAAGTATGGTTCTCAATCAGAGACAACGAAAGACAGCTGTCCCTGATTAAGAACCATACCCAGCCAAAACATAGAAATTCAAAACCTAGACATACAAACATAGAATGCCCACCCACATCACACCCTGACCAAACAAAAAATAGAAACATACAAAGCAATCTACAGTCAGGGCGTGTCCACAAATTTCTTGTTAACAAACTATAGTTTTGGCAAGTCGGTTAGGACATCTACTTTGTGCATGACACAAGTAATTTTTCCAACAATTGTTTACAGACAGATTATTTCACTTATAATTCACTGTATCACAATTCCAGTGGGCCAGAAGTTTACACACACTAAGTTGACTGTGCATTTAAACAGCTTGGAAAATTCCAGAAAATGATGTCATGGCTTTAGGTAGGCTAATTGACATCATTTGAGTGAATTGGAGGTGTACCTGTGGATGTATTTCAAGGCCTACCTTCAAACTCAGTGCCTCTTTGCTTGACATCATGGGAAAATCAAAAGAAATCAGCCAAGACCTCAAAAGTCTGGTTCATCGTCTGGTTCATCCTTGGGAGCAATTTCCAAACGCCTGAAGGTACCATGTTCATCTGTACAAACAATAGTACGCAAGTATAAACACCATGGGACCACGCAGCCATCATACCGCTCAGGAAGGAGATGCGTACTTTGGTGCGAAAGTGCAAATCAATCTCAGAATAACAGCAAAGGACCTTGTGAAGATGCTGTAGGAAACAGGTACAAAAGTATCTATATTCACAGTAAAACAAGTCCTATATCGACATGCACATGGGGACAAAGATCGTACTTTTTGGAGAAATGTCCTCTGGTCTGATGAAACAAAAATAGAACTGTTTGGCCATAATGCCAATCGTTATGTTTGGAGGAAAAAGGGGGAGGCTTGCAAGCCGAAGAACACCATTCAAACCGTGAAGCACGGGGGTGGCAGCATCATGTTGTGGGGGTGATTTGCTGCAGGAGGGACTGGTGCACTTCACAAAATAGATGGCATCGTGAGGAGGGAAAATGTTGTGGATATATTGAAGCAACATCTCAAGACATCAGTCAGGAAGTTAAAGTTTGGTCGCAAATGGGTCTTCCAAATGGACAATGACCCCAAGCATACTTCCAAAGTTGTGGCAAAATGGCTTAAGGACAACAAAATCAAGTTATTGGAATGGCCATCACAAAGCCCTGACCTCAATCCTATAGAAAATGTGTGGGCAGAACTGAAAAAGTGTGTGCGAGCAAGGAGGCCTACAAACCTGACTCAGTTACACCAGCTCTGTCAGGAGGAATGGGCCAAAATTCACCCAACGTATTGTGGGAAGCTTGTGGAAGGCTACCTCTACGTTTGACCCAAGTTAAACAATTTAAAGGCAATGCTACCGAATACTAATTGAGTGTATGTAAACTTCTGAAATAAAAGCTGAAATAAATCATTCTCTCTACTATTATTCTGACATTTCACATTCTTAAAATAAAGTGGTGATCCTAACTGACCTAAAACAGGGAATTTTTACTCTGATTAAATGTCAGGAATTGTGAAAAACTGAGTTTAAATGTATTTGGCTAAGGTGTATGTAAACGTCCGACTTCAACTGTATATGAAAAGCAGGATGAATTGAAGGCGCTTCATAATGGCCTCTCTCTCCCAGGGTGTTGTTTACTTTTTACGGTCAATAGCTGTACACATCTTAGAATGTCAGCACGACGCAATCAATAATAATTGGTTTTCCAGGCATTTGTCATCCCTATAGCATGTTCTGCACGTCTGCCACAACGGAGGGAACGTGTGCTAATTGTCTTTTTGCCCACATAGATAGACACAGGTTAAATAAAAGACTATAATCAATCCATATTCTTATTGCATAGTGTGGAGGGAACACATGACGAAGAGGGGCATGACAAGGAGAAGGGGGTTTCCCCCGGAACACATTTCCTGGAGGTTGCTGACATTGCCCAGGTAGAGAGATTACATTTGAAAGTTTCTCTGTGTGTGTGTCTGCATGCGTGCAATTGTGTGGGCAGAGCCCAGCTCAGCCCTGTGTGTTGGGTCTCCGGGCCTCCGGGAAGTACCTGACATCTGAGTCACCGGCTCAAGGGCCTCTAGAAATCAGGTCTGCTGCCTCCAACACTTTTAACCCCTCCCTTGACATTCACCTCCCTGGAAGGCTGATTTAAATATTGCAAAAGGAATAGATTATTTTCACACAGTGTACAGTGGGTCACCGTTGTATGTAAATGAGATTCAGAGCAGTGCCACAGAACTTTGCATTTCTCCTCACTTCTACGCATCGTCAGACACAACTCTAAAATGCATTTTCACAGGCACAAATCCTTCTAAATGGATATTGATTTCATGACAATATCTTATCAAAAATAGACCTACATTTTCACTACCTGTTGTTTTCTCTTCTTTGATTAATGCACTTTTCCTCTAGCAGCACTCCAGAAGAGAAGTTACTTCCCCAGGAAGTTGTATATTATCTAAACATACATCTCCTCAATCAGCAAGTCCACACAAAGCCATACGCTTTCCATATTTACTGCTAACAAGCACCCAAAGCAGCACTACAGCAAATTGGGCATTAAGGACGCTTCCACACAGTCATACAAGGGCAAACAGTTGGTTAACATAGAAATGCTACTGCTGTTATCAGTGTGTATGGAGGCTTAGGAAGGTACTGAGAACAGCGGGCTTCTTAGCTGTCAGAAAGAACAGAAAGAGAAAGAAAAGTATTGGAATAAAATAAGGGGTTTGAATTG
Organism: Salvelinus sp. IW2-2015; assembly: GCF_002910315.2. Lineage (NCBI taxonomy): Eukaryota > Metazoa > Chordata > Actinopteri > Salmoniformes > Salmonidae > Salvelinus > Salvelinus sp. IW2-2015. The sequence continues at coordinate 21,710,317 of NC_036843.1, forward strand.
AGGAAAATCTGTGCAGTTCCACAGTGCCCTCTTTTTGTCGGGAGTTGAATTACATTCTCAAACAAAAGGAGATTGAAATGTACCTTAGCTCTGTGTGGAATTGATATGTAATGGAAATAGTTTAAGGAGGGGATGGGAGAGGATAGGGGTGTTCTACATTTGGCATAAACAGGCTGTGTCCCAAATGGCACCCAATCCCCTATTTAGTGCACTACTTTCGAACAGGGCTTTATGGGCCCTGGTCAAAAATAAATGCATTACATAGGGAATAGGGAGCCATTTGGAATGCAACTATAGAGTTCAGTTGCTGCCTGCTGGTGAATCACTGTCTGGGTTACTCAGTCCTCCCTCATTATTTCAACTGTGGTAATTTGGATTAGAAAAATTGTTCCAATAACGCACACGTTTCCAAAATAGTTAAGGCTGTAAAAGTTTTAATTTGATCTGGAACAATTGCCCATAATTAAGCAATTTTTTAATTGTGTTTTTTCCCTGCAATCACTCATTAACTTCTCCCAAAAACCTAATAAAGTATTTAGTGTCTTTCAAAACCCCATTATGAGAGCCATAATGAAACATGGTCTGACTCTGTGGTGTTACTCAACCCTGTACCAGCTACTAAAGTGTCCCCACCTCTAAACGCTTCAGCCTTTAACTCTATTTATTTATTTATTTAGTTCAATGTTTTGAAGAAGCAGTAAACTTCAAACATTCTCCTTTTGGCCGACGAGCCCTACTTTCCCTCTCGTTCTCTCTTTCCTCTCTCTCTTCGGTCTCTCTCTCTCTCTCTCTCTCTTCTCTCCTCTCTCTCTCTCTCTCTCTCTCTCTCTTCTCTCTCTCTCTCTCTCGTCTCTCTCTCTTTCTCCTCTACTCCCCCCCATCTCTCTCCCCTCTCCCCTCTCTCTCTTTCTCTTTCCCCTCTATCCCCTCTCCCCCCTCTCCTCTTTCTCTTTCCCCTCTATCCCCTCTCGCTCTCTCTCTCGCTCTCTCTCTCCCACTCTGGAGAGTATTCATTGGAAATGAGATATTTGAAACAGCTCAGCCTTCCATGACTTTACTGCCAAGGAATCTGTAAGTAATGAAAACCAGTGACCAAAATATACTAAACTGAGGCCATAAAGTCAGAGCAATCCTAAATCGCCCTAAATAGATTTTTTTGTCTCAACCTTTCCTCATGTTATTGACAGTTGCTCCAATAATGAAGAATAATGCAGATGTTTGAATCGAGCAGAATACACTTGCATTAGTAGATCGATAAGGAATATTTGGCATGTTCAGTAGAACAGAATTAAAGACATTTTAATATTATATGAACATTGAAGAGTGGCCTTGTTTTATCCTCCCCATGAAACCAAAGAGCACCTTCAATCATACCTTTAAATATTCTACTAGCGTATCTATGTAGCGTTCCACACCCATCCATTTCTTACAATGAAAATGTATTATTTTCATTCTTTCCATCAGGATCCAGAGGAGGATGAGGAGGAGCTCCTTGATGCTCCTATAGAGTTGAACGGTCTGGTCTCTTTTCCTGCAGCTATGCACCACGGCCCTGTGCTACCTTGCAGAACCCCTACAACCCCACACCCTGTCTTCAGCTCCATCCAACACAGAGAGACCCTGGAGAACAGGCTGGTCGACTGGCGAGGAGGATGACATTATGTTGCACAGTGGAGCTGATTTGGATTTGCCCTATTGGTAAGCAGTGTTGGCTCTAAAATGTATGCCAACAGGCGATTTATAAGCCTGTACTTCATGGTCATTTTACAGGGATTTACAGATAACTGAGCCAGAGGACAGCACTACCTCAGATATCGGTGAGAACAGGAACTGGTTACATAGTATCCTATCCCTTAACCGCATGATAACCCTTAACCCCTTTACAGATATAGCAGGGCGTGGCTAACTTGGTCACGCTAACCCTTACCCAAACCTTAACCCTTACCCGAACCTTAACCCTAACCATAGCCATAACCTTTACCCTAACCATTGCGGGAAAAGCCTTGTGCTGTGCAGGACTGATATGTGAGAACTGGGTCCTTTCACTGCACAAGGACTAGTCCTGTTCTGGTCCACCCCATGCCTGTGGAGCTGAGCCCAGCCACTAGTCTTGTTCTGGTCCACCCCATGCCTGTGGAGCTGAGCCCAGCCACTAGTCCTGTTCTGTCCACCCCATGCCTGTGGAGCTGAGCCCAGCCACTAGTCCTGTTCTGGTCCACCTATGCCTGTGGAGCTGAGCCCAGCCACTAGTCTTGTTCTGGTCCACCCCATGCCTTGGAGCTGAGCCCAGCCCACTAGTCCTGTTCTGGTCCACCCCATGCCTGTGGAGCTGAGCCCAGCCACTAGTCTGTTCTGGTCCACCCCATGCCTGTGGAGCTGAGCCCAGCCACTAGTCCTGTTCTGGTCCACCCCATGCCTGTGGAGCTGAGCCAGCCACTAGTCCGTTTGGGTCCACCCCATGCCTGTGGAGCTGAGCCCAGCCACTAGTCCTGTTCTGGTCCACCCCATGCCTGTGGAGCTGAGCCCAGCCACTAGTCCTGTTCGGGTCCACCCCATGCCTGTGGAACTGAGCCCAGCCCCTAGAACTGGTTGGGACCACCCCATACCTGTGGAGCTGAGCCCAGCCAGCATTGATGCAGACTACAGCATAGCTGTGGCCTGGGAGCCTCTGGTAGCATCTCCCCTTCAGTGGTGTGTGTGGGGCTCTGTGGTACAGGGACTGTGTGGGGCTCTGTGATAGTATTGCGAGTGCTGTTGTCCATCGGATTATATGCTAAACGCTACTTAAAGCTCAACTGCTTTGTAAAGCCACAAACCAAAATCCTCATGTTTAGGAATCCCACAATGTCCCTCAAAAATGAGTTCAAATGGGGTTTGCATGRATGCTGAAATATTGACTGACCTTTGAACTGAATAGAATAACTATACCTCGTCTCCTTGATTCAAGTAGCTGAACACTCTTTGGTGTTGAGCCAGAACAATAGCAATTTAGCTGTTCTGTTTATAAGTCTACACCTCATTGAAAGCTATGCCTCATGGTTTTCTTTGAGTCCAAGCAGTCTGTCGTGAAGGAACAGTACATGTCAAAGCTCCAATTCTCTCATTAAGACATTGATTGTTCTTTCTCATCTCCTCTTCTCAACTGGCCCGGCCCAGCGCTACTAAAGATTGCAGTCAGAACACTTAAGAGAGGTAGTGGCAGCAAAGTTAGCGGGCCATTGATTCAGGCGGTGTCCTAAACGGCACTATATTTCSTTTATAGTGACCTACTTTTACCCATTGCGCTGTATAGGTAGTAGGGTTTCATTTGGGATGCGGTCTTGCACTCTCATCTAATAGAAAGATCAATGATGTATCACATCTGCAGATGAGGCCTCCAGTCTGTGATCACTGGTGTGTTGTCAGCACTTTTCCCACTGCTCTGCTACTTCCCTTTCAGGTGCTAGTTAAGAACACAACAGTCAGAAGAATAGAGTAGGGGAATACCTGTGGTTGTTTCGTGCAATAGAATTCCAACTCTGTTGTGCAAAGATGGGTGTATCAGAATAGTAGAGAGAAACCGTTTTGAAACAGAGACCAAGGCCTGTGTTCACAAATAATCTCAAAGTAGAATCAGGTCCCCCATGTCCATGTAATCTTATTCATTGTGATCTAAAAGGCTAAACTGATTCTGAATCAGCACTACTACTGAGAGACACTTGATAAAAACGCCCCCTGAACTGTCCCTGTTTGTTCCAATGGAGGCTGTGGGGTGGAGCCTACAACTGTTTGTGGATTCCAGTGTTCCTGTTAGACAGTATGTGGTCTCTGTCAGTGTTCCTGTTAGACAGTATGTGGTC
>NC_036843.1:21714255-21733617 GCF_002910315.2 Salvelinus sp. IW2-2015
GAGGAGAGAGGAGAGGGAGACGGGGTATGGCACTTTGTTGCCGGTAGAGTTCTCTTTACATTGGGGCCTTTTCCCTCAGACGAACAGGCAGACTGGAGTGCTTGCTCAGATAATGTGGTCACGGGCACGAGGTGACCTGCTCACAGGTCGATAGTCTCGCATGCATCGTCATCCTCAGACGCAGCAGCTACACACGCAGGACGCAGATCAGCGTAGCTCTCGCCAGACAGGTAGCACTGATGCACACTGCGAGCTATGGACACAATGGTCACCATGAATTACAGTATCGATGAGTGGTCTTGATCTGGGACTGATGATATCACTCTGGAGAGCTCGCCATACTCACTATATGCCATTCTGGAAGAGAGTGGTAGTCTCTAGCGCTCTCCTAGGTAGTAACTCAACGACTCTAGTACACTCCTGATGGCTTTAGATCAAGACTTAGCGGTGTTGAGAAAACAGACTGTCGCTTACGTAGTCATGTAGCTATGGAGCTTCCTGACGTATGAGGGTTGACGCGTCACGCGTGCAGGATCTCCTCACTGTGACCTATGAGCGGTAAGCATGGCTATGATATATGGAGACTCGCTAGCAGGAGGCTGTATGACGCGCTAGTACTTCAGTTTGTCTGTCGTTACGCCGTATAGTATAGACGGTCAGATAGGAAGTAGCACTCTGCATTTGCTCTTGGGGAGTGTTTTTTCGTGACTACTCAAGGATCTGAGATTCACGCTTAGGGAGCAAGCGTGAAGCACTATTTTGTTGTGTGTCAGGTCTGTGATTACACGATGTGTCATATGCCGAGGACTACTAGGGTGCATGGCGTTGGGGCTGAGCACACACGACGCTGGGTGGGAAGAACTGGCTTATACCTTAGGGCATGGGAGCAGCGTGGGACACGTCACACTCACCGAGCACCATCACACAAAGCTAGTGTAAATGGACTGTAAGATATTTGGGAATTTGTCTGGTAGTCATCTTTATATAGTGAGAATTTGGTGCTTGTGCTGGTCGTGGGAAAAGGGAAACGGATGTGTGAGCTCATATTTGTGCATAGTATCGGTCAAGTCTTTCAGTGACCTCGCTCTCGTTACGGACAACCAGGCGCACGTTATTACAAAGTACTAGAGTTCTGTCGCATAGAGTAGCATGCGTGCTCTACAAAAGCTAGCTCAATGTGAGAATTTATAATTTGCCTGTTTTCGACCTACAGTTGTGCTGTGAAGTGAGCACTTCGCCAGTGAGATGGCCAGGTCAGGAGGCCTGCTATCCCGGCCCACCACGACTCATCCTGTTCTGCTGGCTAAGATTGACCAGGGGGTCATCACCAGACATCACTAGACTGACTGCTACTAGACGTCTAGACAGACCAGACTGCTCTAGACAGACTGCTCCTAGACTGACTGCTCCTAGACTGACTGCTGCTAGACTGACTGCTGCTAGACTGACTGCTGCTAGACTGACTGCTCCTACACAGACTGCTGCTTGACTGACTTCTCCTAGACAGACTGCTTCTAGACAGACTGCTCCTAGACAGACTGCTGCTAGACTGACTTCTGCTGGACTGCTCCTAGACACACTGTTGCTAGACTTCTTCTAGACAGACTGGTGCTTGACAGAATGCTCCCAGACAGACTGCACCTAGACGGACTGCTCCCAGACAGACTGCTCCCAGACAGACTGCTCCCAGACGAGACTGCTACTAGACAGACTGCTGTAGAAGAGGCTGCTCTAGACAGATGCTGCTAGACAGACCCTTACTAAGACAAACTGCTGTTAGAGAATGTCCTAGACAGATGGCTGCTAGACAGACTCATACTAGAAACTGTGTTAGACTGTGCTATGACAGACTGCTTCCTAGACATTTAGAAGTCTGACTGCAGAACATCTGAGAGGGAAGAGTGCTCTTGCTACAGCCAGGTGCAGAGCACAGGTGGGTGGATAGAACCGCGCACTTGAACACACACTCAGGCACACACACACATCACACGCGCCACACATACGCAGATGTCGTGACTCATTTCATTTTCTGTTTCAACTCAGGTTGTGACACTTTCCCGTGGGCCAGGTCAGGAGGCCTGCTATCCCGGCCCACCACGACTCATCCTGTTCTGCTGGCTAAGATTGACCAGGGGGTCATCACTCAGACATCACTCAGACTGACTGCTACTAGACGTCTAGACAGACAGACTGCTCCTAGACAGACTGCTCCTAGACAGACTGCTCCTAGACTGACTGCTGCTAGACTGACTGCTGCTAGACTGACTGCTGCTAGGCATCTATACAGGACCAGACTGCTCCTAGACTGACTGCTGCTTAGACTGACTGCTGCTAGACTGACTGCTGCTAGACTGACTGCTGCTAGATGATTGCCGTAACTTACTTCTGCTAGTATGTCTAGACAGGACAGACCACTCCTAGACTGACTTGCTGCTAGCTGACTCTGCGAGGATGAATGCTGCTTAGACCTGACTGTCCCAGACAGACTTGCTCCAGGACAGACTGCTCCCGACACTGCTATAGACAGACTGCTGCTAGACAGACTCCTACTAGACAAACTGCTGTTAGACTGCTGCCAGAGTTACCCAGAGGTAACTATCAGACTTCTGCACTACTGCACACATACTGTGGCAGGCTTTCCCCATATATGATGTTTTAAGGGTATACATTATACATTTCTTTGTCTATGCATGCCAAAATTGAGGGTGACCTTATTGTTTTTTGCGCATAGGATTTATGTAAGGGACATCCAAGGAAAACTAGTATAAGCAAAAGCTTGTTTCAGAGTGTCTGTAAACGCTGGATTTATGCTGACTTTCAATCAAGAACAGTAATTTCCCATGATCCCATCTTCCCATGATACAGTGGTGATCCTAACAATGTATGACAGGGAAACTAGAGAGAGTGTGGTATGGTTTCCCAGTCCTGTTATGTTGTAGCCGTACTGTTCACTCTTAACTGAGCCTCCTACAGTACGTCTCATAAAAACACATGCAAAAGCATGAAATGAATACTCTAATATTTACTAAGTGATCGAAAAGCAACATGCGATTCTGTTATGGTTGTCTGTCTCAGGTTGTGAATGCTCCTCTGTGTTCACATGGCTCTTTAGACAGTGTGTCTAAGTTATGAGTCCACTCAGACAGAAACACCTCATAGCAGATTCCTAGCCTCTTCCTGTGTTGGCCAAAAACAATATTTACCCAACTCAAAATCAGCTCGACCCGTGGTTAAAAGAGCCCCAATGTTGCTTGGACACCTACCGGAGGGGAGGGGGAGGACCCTGCAAGCAGCAAAGACAGGACTCTATTAACGATAGAGGAAGAACTCAAAGACATTTAGTTTTTTTAACTGCATCGGTATCTCAAATGGCACACGACTCCCTTTATAGTGCACTACTTTTGACCAGGGCCCATAGGGGTCTGGTGAAAAGTAGTGCACTATATAGTATAGAATAGGGTGCCATTTGGGATACACCTGGGACAGCTCTTGACACCAGCAGACTGAGGACTCAATTACAATATCACTGAGCTGACTGACACACAGAGCCTGTAAAACGCTTTGACAAACCCTCTTATCCTGAAAAGCATCTCAAACCCAATGTTTTGGCTACAGAAACTATGTTTGTGTTATCTGGTTACACTGTATTTGGACTATGTGGCTTGTGAGAGCATTTTAAATGACAGGGCTCCCCCTCTATTTGAGACAGTTATTGATGCAAGGATTCATCCTATTTATCTAAGCTGGGCTTGGATAAGAATGTGTGTGTGTGTCTACGTGTGTGTGCCTACATGTGTGTGAAGAATATGTCTTAATTTGGCAGGCATTTGAGCAGAAGTTAGACGCAACGAGCTTCCAGGACACTCAGTGGATGTGGAGCCAGAGACGCCACATCAGCCTCCTCAGCTTGATACCTAATGTCACCTTCACCACTGGAGGACTCCCTCTCCCTCACGGGCAAGCATTACAAATGTATACTGTACACAGCATCTGCTCGACACACACACACACACACACACACACACACACACACCACACCACACCACACCACACCACACCACACCACACCACACCACACCACACCACACCACACACACACAGAGAAAGAAATCTGGCTCTTAGTTTTTCATACCATGTTATTCTTTGCAGCCGGTTAGGTAAGGATAAGTTTCCACCATGTTGTGTTTTTGTTCTAGATACTGTATAGATGATCTAAGGACACTTGGTAGAGGGAAGAAGCCTAGACCTTTTCAACAGGTTTAATGAACAGTCTACAGTACACAAGACTAATGGCAGCCTTACCTCTTAGAATAGACGCTGTAGAGTTCTTGGATATCAACTTGGCTCCTAGGACAATACAGAGAGTACAGCCATGCCTGTGGAGATGATTTGGACGTACAGACTGGCTGTGTCCCATATGGAGGATGAGGAGGATTCCCGATTCCTTATTTAGTGCAGTACATTTGACCAGGGCCAAGGAAGGCTCTGGTTTAAAGTAGCACACTCTAGGGAATAGGGTGCCATTGGGGATGATTCTTTATCTTTAATTAAACTGGTGCAGATGTCCTCCTGTGTGAATCATTGGCTGGCCTCAGCAGCTTCCATACTGTGTTCTCTGGTGGTGTTGACAGTGACAAGCAAGAACCAGTTTTATTTGTAGCCCCATGTTCTGCCTCCACATAATAATGGCCCCAGCTGGAGAGAAAATCCTCCTGAATATTCCTCAGTTTTCTTCATCAGAAAAGCAAAGTGGCTTCTTTAGTTACGTGTTGACACACATGATCTGGATGTAGCCCATGTGTGTGGTTAGATTACTCTTCCTAGATGGAGACATTGAAACAATGTGCTTGAACGTTGTTGTCCCATTGGCTTCCTCCTCTGCTTTCAGTTTTCATCTTATCCCCTTTGAATGCAATTCCTCTCCTCTCCTCTCCTCTCCTCTCCTCTCCTCTCCTCTCCTCTCCTCTCCTCTCTTCTCTGTTTAGACGGCTTAGTCTAGCTCTTCAGCTCCCAGACCTGCTCCCATCCTGGTCAGGCAGTTTCAAGAGACCAATGGAGAGATGCCAGAGAAACCAGGTATGGTTTCTCAAGTCAAGTTTTACTGTTAGAACTGTTTTCATTCATTCATTTGGTCTCCCCAATACTACAATGTAAAAACATTCAAGTTGATTCTTGTAAAAGGCCAGGTGTGTCGTTATTCTGAGAGACCATATGGCATGGGTAGTTGGGTACAGCTTAAGGGAAAAAATGGATACAGCTTAGACACAAACACTGTTTGAGAAGCCAACGCACAAAGATGTAGACCATGGCGTGTCCCTCTGTTCTCCTCTCACCACCAGATGGCACTAGTGCGTCTGTCCTGTGTCTCTCCTCCCCTTATCTTCCTCTCCTCYTTTGTCTCCAAGTTCGGTCACAGCAGTAGTTATCCCAGAGAGGGTGAAATCATTTTGTCTTACATCACTGCTGTGTCCTGTCCTCCCAGGCTACAGCTACGCCTCATGGGGCTAGCAACTGCTCGAGCCAGTGCTTTAAATCTCAATAATGTACACAGGACTGGACACACCTCGGTGACAACACAACATGGGGTGAGGAGGAGATAACATTAGTGTGGAGGGAGGGTTTCAAGTTTTAATGTCACATGCACAAGTACAGTGAAATGTGTTTCTTGCTAACTCTAAACCCAACAGTGCAGTAATCATTATCAGTGTAGAAGTAAAAAATAACATAAGGTAGAACAAAAACACATGAGAAATAAGAACATAAGTAAGTAAGATATACTATATAAAAGGGTCAGTCAGTTCTAATAACATATTTACAATGTGCAGGGATACTGTAGAGATAGAGGTAGATATGTACAGGGGTAAGGTGACAGGGATACTGGAGGGATAGAGGTAGATATGTACAGGGGTAAGGTGACAGGGATACTGGAAGGGATAGAGGTAAGATATGTACAGGGTAAGGTGACAGGGATACTGGAGGATAGAGGTAGATTTATGTACAGGGGTAAGGTGACAGGGATACTGGAGAGATGAGGATAGATATGTACAGGGGTAAGGTGACAGGGATACTGGAGAGATAGAGGTAGATATGTACAGGGGTAAGGTGACAGGGATACTGGAGGGATAGAGGTAGATATGTACAGGGAAAAGGTGACAGGGATACTGGAGGATAGAGGTAGATATGTACAGGGGTAAGGTGACAGGGATACTGGAGAGATGAGGTAGATATGTACGGGGGTAAGGTGACAGGGATACTGGAGGGATAGAGGTAGATATGTACAGGGGTAGTGACAGGGATACTGGAGGATAGAGGTAGATAATGTACAGGGATAGGTGACAGGATACTTGGAGGGATAGAGGTAGATATGTACAGGGGTAAGGTGAGATAGGGGATACGTAGGAGGGATAGAGGTAGAGATATGTACAGGGGTACAGGTTGACAGGGGATACTGGGAGGATAGAGGTAGATATGTACAGGGGTAAGGTGACAGGGATACTGTAGAGATAGAGGTAGATATGTACAGGGGTAAGGTGACAGGGATACTGTAGAGATAGAGGTAGATATGTACAGGGGTAAGCGTGACAGAGGGATACTGGAGGGATAGAGGTAGATATGTACAGGGGTAAGGTGACAGGGATACTGGAGGGATAGAGGTAGATATGTACAGGGAGGGACATGACGTGACTGAATACTAAGTCTGTCTCTCAAATGGCACCTCACTATTCTCTATATAGTGCACTACTTTTGTCCAGAGCCCTATGAGTAGGGTGCAATTTGGGACGTATCCCTGTGATTGAATACATTGAGTAAGGAGCAGGGGTACTGAAGCTAATTGCATGTCAGTGGTACTTTGAAGAATCTCAAATATAGAATATATTTTGATTTGTTTAACACTTTTTTTGGTTACTACATTATTCCATATGTGTTATTTCATAGTTTTATGTCTTCACTATTATTCTACAATGTAGAAAATCATAAAAATAAAGAAAAACCCTTGAATGAATAGGTGTGTCCAACCTTTTGACTGGTACTGTGTGTGTATATATAAAGTTGAAGTCGGAAGTTTACCTACACTTAGGTTGGAGTCAATAAAACTTGTTTTTCAACCACTCCACAAATTTCTTGTTCACAAACTATAGTTTTGGCAAGTAAGTTAGGACATCTACTTTGTGCATGACACAAGTAATTTTTCCAACAATTGTTTCCAGACAGATTATTTTACTTATAATTTACTGTATCACAATTCCAGTGGGTCAGAAGTTTACATACACTAAGTTGACTGTGCCTTTAAACAGCTTGGAAAATTCCAGAAAATTATGTCATGGCTTTAGAAGCTTCTGATAGGCTAAATCAAATCAAATCAAAGTTTATTTGTCACGTGCGCCGAATACAACAGGTGTAGACCTATTCCATTGAAATGCTTACTTACAGGCTCTAACCAATAGTGCAAAAAAGGTATTGGGTGAACAATAGGTAATTAAAGAAATAAAAATTAACAGTAAAAAGACAGTGAAAAACAGTAGCGAGGCTATAAAGGTAGCGAGGCTACATACAGACACGGGTTAGTCAGGCTGATTGAGGTAGTATGTACATGTAGATATGGTTAAAGTGACTATGCATATATGATGAACAGAGAGTAGCAGTAGCGTAAAGAGGGGTTGGCGGGTGGTGGGTGGCTGGACACAATGCAGATAGCCCAGTTAGCCAATGTGCGGGAGCACTGGTTGGTCGGGCCAATTGAGGTTGTATGTACATATGTACATGAATGTATAGTTAAAGTGACTGTGCACATATTATAAACAGAGAGTAGCAGCAGCGTAAAAGAGGAGTTGGGGGGGGCACATAATGCAAATAGTCCGGGTAGCCATTTGATTACCTGTTCAGGAGTCTTATGGCTTGGGGGTAAAAACTGTTGAGAAGCCTTTTGTCCTATACGTGGCACTCCAGTACCACTTGCCATGCGGTAGTAGAGAGAACAGTCTATGACTGGGGTGGCTGGGGTCTTTGACAATTTTTAGGGCCTACCTCTGACACCGCCTGGTGTAGAGGTCCTGGATGGCAGGCAGCTTAGCCCCAGTGATGTACTGGGCCGTACGCACTACCCTCTGTAGTGCCTTGCGGTCGGAGGCTGAGCAATTGCCGTACCAGGCAGTGATGCAACCAGTCAGGATGCTCTCGATGTTGCAGCTGTAGAACCTTTTGAGGATCTCAGGAACCATGCCAAATCTTTTTAGTTTCCTGAGAGGGAATAGGCTTTGTCTTGCCCTCTTTTCGACTGTCTTGGTGTGTTTGGACCATTCTAGTTTGTTGGTGATGTGGACACCAAAGAACTTGAAGCTCTCAACCTGCTCCACTCGGTCTTCCTTTTCCTGTAGTCCACAATCATCTCCTTAGTCTTGGTTACGTTGAGGGATAGGTTGTTATTCTGGCACCACCTGGCCAGGTCTCTGACCTCCTCCCTATAGGCTGTCTCGTCGTTGTCGGTGATCAGGCCTACCACTGTTGTGTCGTCTGCGAACTTAATGATGGTGTTGGAGTCGTGCCTGGCCATGCAGTCGTGGGTGAACAGGGAGTACAGGAGGGGACTGAGCACGCACCCCTGGGGGGCGCCAGTGTTGAGGATCAGTGCGGCAGATGTTTTGCCACCTACCCTCACCACCTGGGGGCGGCCCGTCAGGAAATCCAGGATCCAGTTGCAGAGGGAAGTGTTTAGTCCCAGGATCCTTAGCTTAGTGATGAGCTTTGAGGGTACTATGGTGTTGAACGCTGAGCTGTAGTCAATGAACAGCATTCTCATGTAAGTGTTCCTTTTGTCCAGGTGGGAAAGGGCAGTGTGGAGTGCAATAGAGATTGCATCATCTGTGGATCTGTTTGTGTGGTATGCAAATTGGAGTGGGTCTAGGGTTTCTGGGATAATGGTGTTGATGTGAGCCATTACCAGCCTTTCAAAGCACTTTATTGCTACGGACGTGAGTGCTACGGGTCTGTAGTCAWTTAGGCAGGTTGCCTTTTCGTTGCCTCCAAAGAAATCAGCCAAGACCTCAGAAGAAAAATTGTCGACCTCCACAAGTCTGGTTCATCCTTGGGAGCCATTTCCAAACGCCTGCAGGTACCACGTTTATCTATACAAACAATAGTATGCAAGTATAAACACCATGGGACCACGCAGCCGTCATAACGCTCAGGAAGGAGACACGTTCTGTCTCCTAGAGATGAATGTACCTTGGTGCGAAAAGTGCAAATCAATCCCAGAAGAACAGCAAAAGACCTTGTGAAGATGCTGGACGAAACCGGTACAAAGTATCTATATCCACAGTAAATGAGTCCTACATCGACATAACCTGAAAGGCCGCTCATCAAGAAAGAAGCCACTACTCCAAAACCACCATAAAAAAGCCAGACTACGGTTTGCAACTGCACATGGGGACAAAGATCGTACTTTCTGGAGAAATGTCCTCTGGTCTGATGAAACAAAAATAGAACTGTTTGGCCATAATGTCCATTGATATGTTTGGAGGAAAGAGGGGGAGGCTTGCAAGCTGAAGAACACCACCCCAGTCGTGATGCACGGGGGTGGCAGCATCATGTTGTGGGGGTACTTCATGTTGTGGGGGTTGCAGGAGGGACTGGTGCACTTCACAAAATAGATGGCATCATGAGGCAGGAAAATGATGTGGATATATTGAAGCAACATCTCAAGACATCAGTCAGGAAGTTAAAGCCTGGTCGCAAATGGGTCTTCCAAATGGACAATGACACCAATCATACATCCAAAGTTGTGGCAAAATGTCTTAAGGACAACAAAGTCAAGGTACTGGAGTGGCCATCACAAAGCCCTGACCTCAATCCTATAGAAAATTAGTGGGCAGAAAATGAAAAAGCGTAGGCGAGCAAGGAGAACTACAAACGTTTGACCCAAGTTAAACAATTTAAAGGCAGTGCTACCAAATACTAATTGAGTGTGTAAACTTCTGACCCACTAGGAATGTGATGAAAGAAATAAAAGCCGAAAGAAATAATTCTCTCTACTATTATTCTGACATTTCACATTCTTAAAATAAAGTGGTGATCCTAACTGACCTAAGACAGGGAATTTTTACCAGGATTAAATTGAGTTCAAAAACTGAGTTTAAATGTATTTGGCTAAGGTGTATGTAAACTTCCGATTTCAGCTATATACATACACTGGAGTTTCACTGGAATTGTGATACAGTGAATTATAAGTGAAATATCATCTGTCTGTAAACAATTGTTGTAAAAATGACTTGTGGCATGTACAAAGTAGATGTTCTAACCGACTTGCCAAAACTATAGTTTGTTAACAAGACATTTGTGGAGTGGTTGAAAAACTTGTTTTAATGACTCCAACCTAAGTGTATGTAAACCTCTGACATCAACTGTATATATATAATATGCAATAGGGTGCCATTTGGGACAGAGCCATGGACAGAGAGACAGAGCTATAGCTCTTGGTAGGCTGTAGGTCCTGGAGGCTTTCTAACTGCTGCTGTGAAAGCATTTGTGTTCCATGTGCTTTTGTTATTCTTTTTTTATATTTTTATTTACCCCCTTTTTTCCCCAATTTCGTGGTATCCAATTGTTAGTAATTACTATCTTGTCTCATCGCTACAACTCCCGTACGGGCTCGGAAGAGACGAAGGTCGAAAGCCATGCGTCCTCCGAAACACAACCCAACCATGCCGCACTGCTTCTTAACACAGCGCGCCTCCAACCCGGAAGCCAGCCGCACCAATGTGTCGGAGGAAACACCGTGCACCTAGCTACCTTGGTTAGCGAGCACTGCGCCAGGCCCGCCACAGGAGTCGCTGGTGCGCGATGAGACAAGGATATCCCTACCAGCCAAACCCTCCCTAACCCGGACGACGCTAGGCCAATTGTGCGTTGCCCCTTGCTTTTGTTATTCTGAGAGGACATACAAGTCTCTATGTACACAGGGAATAGCCAGGGTTTGGACACAGCCTATTCCTCTGCTGCTTCACTCACCAGTACTCATGTGAAGTTGCTTGATACTCTTTCCTGATACATAGTTGTGCTTTATGGATGTGACATTACCCTCTATCAAGTATACATGTTGGATTAGTTTTCCTTATCTGCTTTCCTCTCAAATGAAACACCCTGCCTGTCCTTTGAACCTGTGAGTCTGTGGTGATAACTTGCTACCATCCAGGCCGGCAGAATCTGTTAAAGTAATTTAATCTGTGTTTGGATATTTTTGTAGCTGTGTTGAATGTCAGAGTGTGTTTTGTATGTCACTGCGTATCTGTAAGGATTTTGTTTCGGTGGAAATTTGATGCACCAGTGAAACAGGGGTCGGGGGAAAGAGCAAATTGTCCACCTGCATCTTAATGTTTCGCCTCGACACCTTCTTCCACCTTTCATCTCCCCCCAGTTTTCTGCTCGTTGTAGCAACTTGTTGTTAGGGGAAGAGATTACAAGAATGAATTTAAAGGGGCAACTCAACTGACGCCTGTGATGGTAACATGATTAAATTACCCCTCAGTTATTGTGTCTTAGCCTGGGTGATATGTTATGCTCTAGCTTTACTTCACTTTACTTTAACTTTACTGAACTCAGGCAATACAACAGAATGGGGCTTTGATTTGGGTGGTCAAATAAAAAACCCATTGAGTACTAGGTTTAATGAAGAACTGCATTTAAAGGTGATGTCAAGGCACTACTTTAGGGCTACTTCCCAAATGGCACCCTATTCCCTATATAGTGCACTAAATAGGAAATAGGGTGTCATTTGGGAAGCATACTAGGGCCTGATTTTGTGCTCTGGAGCCAGAGCACTGAGTGGCAAAGGCCTGAATTCTCGTCCTCTTACGTAAGCCCCAAGGCCAGTAAGCTGTTGCCTCCTGTCCTGCCTCCCTCCTTGCTATATATGGGCCAATGGTCAATGTGTTCTGTAGCCTTTTCATTTAGACTGGACGTGACACAGTAAAGGTTCTGGTTTCTTTCTAGAACCGCTATAAATGGTTTGAGTCCCAAATGGCCCCTTATTCCCTATTAAAGTGTACTACTTTTGACCACAGCCCTATTGGTGTTGTTCAAGGTGTTGAAAGCGTTCCACAGGGATTCTGGCCCATGTTGACTCCTATGCTTCCCACAGTTGTGTGAAGTTGGCTGGATGTCCTCCGGGTGGTTGACCATTATTGATACACAGGAAACTGTTGAGTATGGAAAAACCCAGCAGCGTTGCAGTTCTTGACACAAACCGGTACGCCTGGCACCTACTACCATACCCCGTTCAAAGGCCTTAAATATTTTGTCTTTCCCATTCAACCTCTGAATGGCTCACATACACAATTGTCTCACGGCTTAAAAATCCTTCTTTAACCTGTCTCCTTTCCTTCACCTACACTGATTGAAGTGGACTTAACAAGTGACATCAATAAGGGATCGTAGATTTCACCTGGATTCACCTGGTCAGTCTGTCATGGAAAGAGCAGATGTTTCTAATGTTTTGTACACTTGGTGTATATTTCATTTTAAACATAATTTGTGCAAATTGACTGTAAGAGCAGCCCGATCAAATGTACATGAAATCATGTTTTTGTTTTAACATACATGGAAATTCTTTCCTTAGTGTGTAAGTGTACATTTGATTACATTGCAGTGTTTCTCTTTTTTGTGGACAGAACTTTTTTGGTGGAGAGATCTGGCAAGCTTAGGTCTTCCTCCTTGGAGAACAATTATTTATATTAAAACTAACACTTGAGAATGGATTACTGGAAAATCGGTGTTCACTAACAATCTGATAGAAATGTTCCACAGACCGAAGGTTTAGAAACTCTGCTACGGATCAATTTTCACACTCAAGAATGGACGTTAAATGTGAAAATGTAACACACATGTCCATGAAATTGTATATAGTTTTAGGTTCATTTTTAAACATTGACCGATACTGCAAACTATACCGTTCTCAGCACCAGGAAGGACTGCACTATTTATTTGTAAACGGGGTGCTCTGCTGGGCTCCCTGGCACTAAATTGTGTACATTTTTGGGGATTAATGCTTCCTTACATTACGATTGGTCATAAACTGTATAAATCACACTTTTTCTGTGGTCCTTGACTAGTCAGCCCCAGCCTGCTCTGAAACCCTGTAACCAGACTAACTCTTGGCTGGACACTGTGGACCTACAGTATAGTATGTGTGCCTTGTATAGTAATTGGCTGCCTGGTACTCCCCCCCCATACCTCCCTCTGTCATTGGCAGTAGAAGAAGTGTAGAGTTCTAAATCTAGCAGGCCCACTAGAAGAACACCATACGGATAGAGAGCCTAAACTGATTCCAAGCTGCAGTTATGTTTTCATCGTCAGGATCACAACACACCCCACTCTCTCAAGGAGTATCAACTTTCAAAGATGTCCCTCCAGTTAATCCTCATTTAGCTGATGTGCTTCGTAGCTGTGATCTGTAATTAACAGTCTGTCAGTCCCCCTGTTCACAACACTGTCTGCTTCAGGATGGATTACCACAGCAACACAGTTCACAACTTCACTATTAAATGTCAAGAACACTGCTGTTCACACTGTCAGACAGTCATAGTTCACACTGTTAGACATTCATAGTTCACACTGTTAGAACATTTCATAGTTTTTTCAGGTTTCAAAAACAACTGTAGGTTAGACATTTCATAGTTTTCACACTGTTAGACATTCATAGTTCACACTGTTAGACATTCATAGTTCACACTGTTAGACATTTCATAGTTCACACTGTCAGACATCATCATAGTTACACCACTGTCAGACAGTTCATAGTTCACACTGTCAGACAGTCATAGTTCACACTGTTCAGACAGTCATAGTTCACACTGTCAGACAGTCATAGTTCACACTGTCAGAACAGTCATAGTTCACACTGTCAGACAGTCATAGTTCAACTGTCAGACAGTCATAGTTCACACTGTTAGACAGTCATAGTTCACACTGTTAGACATTCATAGTTCACACTGTTAGACAGTCATAGTTCACACTGTTAGACAGTCATAGTTTTCACACTGTTAGACAGTCATAGTTCACACTGTTAGACATTCATAGTTCACACTGTCAGACAGTCATAGTTCACACTGTTAAACATTCATTGTTCACACTGTTAGACAGTCATAGTTCACCACTGTTAGACAATCCATAGTTCACACTGTTAGACAGTCATAGTTCACACTGTTAGACATTCATAGTTCACACTGTTAGACATTCATAGTTCACACTGTTAGACAGTCATAGTTCACACTGTTAGACATTCCATAGTTCACACTGTCAGACAGTCATAGTTCACACTGTTCAGACAGTCATAGTTCACACTGTCAGACAGTCATAGTTCACACTGTAGAGTCATAGTTCACATTTAGACAGTCATAGTTCACACTGTTAGACAGTCATAGTTCACACTGTTAGACATTCATAGTTTACACTGTAAACATGCATAGTTCACACTGTTAAACATTCATAGTTCACACTGTCAGACAGTCATAGTTCACACTGTCAGACAGTCATAGTTCACACTGTCAGACAGTCATAGTTCACACTGTTAGACATTCATAGTTCACACTGTTAGACAGTCAATAGTTCACACTGTTAGACAGTCATAGTTCACACTGTTAGACAGTCATAGTTCACACTGTTAGACAGTCATAGTTCACACTGTTAGACAGTCATAGTTCACACTGTTAGACAGTCATAGTTCACACTGTTAAACATTCATAGTTCACACTGTTAGACAGTCAATAGTTCACACTGTTAGACAGTCATAGTTCACACTGTCAGACATTCATAGATCACACTGTCAGACAGTCATAGTTCACACTGTTCAGACAGTCATAGTTCACACTGTTAGACAGTCATAGTTCACACTGTTAGACAGTCATAGTTCACACTGTAGACATCATATTCACACGTTAGACAGTCATAGTTCACACTGTTAGACAGTCATAGTTCACACTGTTAGACAGTCATAGTTCACCACTGTTAGACAGTCATAGTTCACACTGTTAGACAGTCATAGTTCACACTGTTAGACATTCATAGTTCACACTGTTAGACATTCATAGTTCACACTGTTAGACAGTCATAGTTCACACTGTTAGACAGTCATAGTTCACACTGTTAGACAGTCATAGTTCACACTGTTAGACAGTCATAGTTCACACTGTTAGACAGTTCATAGTTCACACTGTTAGACAGTCATAGTTCACACTGTTAGACAGTCATAGTTCACACTGTTAGACAGTCATAGTTCACACTGTCAGACAGTCATAGTTCACACTGTAGACAGTCATAGTTCACACTGTTAGACAGTCATAGTTCACACTTGTAGACAGTCATAGTTCACACTGTTAGACAGTCATAGTTCACACTGTTAGACAGTCATAGTTCACACTGTTAGACATCATAGTTCAACTGTTAGACAGTCATAGTTCACACTGTTAGACAGTCATAGTTCACACTGTTAGACAGTCATAGTTCACACTGTTAACATCATAGTTACACTGTTAGACAGTCATAGTTCACACTGTTACAGTCAATAGTTCACACTGTTACAGTCATAGTTCACACTGTTAGACATGCATAGCACAAAGGCAGTGTCTCAAGTGGCATCCTATTCCCTATATAGTGCACTACTTTTGACCAGGGAGGGTCCTTTTACGGCTCTGGTCAAAAGTAGTGCACTATATAGGGGAAAGGGCGCCATTTAGGATGGAACCAAAGTGTATTATATTATCGAAATGCTAATATTTGAGGAAGCATTTGCAACACAGTGTTATGTTTCTAGGGTTTTAGATCTAAGTCCTTTGAGCGCCACCCTGTTCTTCCTATTGTGATGTTGTTTACCATATCTGACTATGCCTTGTTACCATCCATGTCTACTCAGGACTTTGAGTAAACTGAACTAACTCTTCCCACTGATCTCTCTGACTGTTTGGTTATTGTTTTTGCTTGCAGAGAGATTAGTCCGGCTGCTGGTGTTTTTCTCTACCCAGCCAGGCAGCAGTCTAAAGAAAACACATAGTACATACTGAGACAGACAGTGGAGGTGTCTCAAATGGCACCTTATTCCCTACATAGTGCATCATAAGTAGTGCACTATGTACGGTACCATTTGGAACACATGAAGCCTGTGTATATGGCTCTTCATGGTTCTCCCAGGTCAAGCTGAGGACTGACTATTTACCCTGTGGCAGAGCAGTATATGTCTGCCCTCTACTTTGAGGTGAAATGTACACAAGTTAAGTGCATTCTTTTAAACAACTCTCTCTCCTGGCCCAGACTCACTAACCTTTTGTCGTTTAAACAAACACGACAGACTCAGTGCTCTAAAATGTATTTAACCTAGCTTCAACCCGATTCTAACCCAATTTAATTCAGTCAACCTCCTTAGATTCTGAATTATGGGCAAGCAGCTTAAAACAAGCTGACAAGAATGGGGGGGGGGGGGGATTCTGAAGCATTATGGGAGCCTGTTATTGTCCACGCTCGTGTTGAGTCCTGCATTTTCAGCCAAACACTGACTTTTTGTCATTGTCATTGTTAGCACAAACATGTTTATCAGCAGCGCTGGCTGGTCGAGCTCAGGCTCATCTTTAGAATGGAGGCCAGGCGAGCCAGACAGGATGGACAGTGCTGCTCTGGTCCTAAGGGGGATTTCACTGTGTTGTATTGGTTAGCAGGAAGTGGAGTAACAATAATCGAATCCACTGCAAATCCACTGCAAAACTAACAAAAGCTAGGCTCTCTTTGTCCGCCCGTCCCCCTCCTCCCCCCCGTGCTGTGCTGCGGCGGGCGTGAGGACCAGCCAGGCCAAAAGCAGTGCTCAGTAATAACACTCTGAATAAACAGACCCAGGCCCAGGCCCGGGAACTGAGCAGCCCCCAGCCAGCCTCCATAGACCCCAGCCCCTCTCTCCTCTCGCCCGCATTTCTAACTCCAAAACAGATTGGGAGAAAGAGAGAGTTGGCGTTAGAGAGATAGAGATCACAGTTAGAGTGAGAGAGAGGGAGAGATGGTTAGAGAGAGAGAGGTAGAGATGGCTAGAGAGAGAGAGAGAGTCAATGTTGCTCTCATCATTGCATGTTCTAGAGGCATATGATGACCAGGTAGATAGCTGCTAGCCCTGTCTGATGACCAGTCTGTTGACCAGGTAGATAGCTGCTAGCCCTGTCTGATGACCAGTCTGATGACCAGGTAGCTAGCTGCTAGCCCTGTCTGATGWCCAGGCTGATGACCAGGTAGYTAGCTGCTATCCCTGTCTGATGACCAGTCTGATGACCAGGTAGCTAGCTGCTAGCCCAGTCTGATGACCAGTCGGATGACCAGGTGATGACCAGCTGCAAGCCCAGTGTGATGACTGGGCTCCCGAGTGGCGCCCCGGTCTAAGGCACTGCATCTCAGTGCAAGAGGCGTCACTGCAGTCCCTGGTTTGAATCCAGGCTGCATCACATCCGGCTGTGATTGGGAGTCCCATAGGGCGGCGCACAATTGGCCCAGCGTCGTCCAGGTTTGGCCGAGGTAGGCCGTCATTGTAAATAAGAATTTGTTCTTAACTGACTTGCCTGGTTAAATAAAGGTTAAATAAAAAATAAAAAATGACCAGGCATCTAGCTGCTAGCCCAGTCTGATGGGAAAACCACAGTGAAAAAGCCAAACACTGCTCCAGGTATCTAGCTGCTAGCCCAGTCTGATGGGAAAACCACAGTGAAAAAGCCAAACACTGCTCCAGCTCATCAACCACAACTGCTTACTTCACTGATTGTTGTCCTGAACTTGACTTGTTGAGTGTTGTTGTGTACAGATTGTAATGTGAATGATGTCATTGAGGGATTGTGGTTTCACCCACAAGTGTCAGAAGGCTTGCTCTGTTGTTGTTGCTCTATTTACCCTGTTGACATTGTCGTTTATAGGTTGCGTACACAGATTTGCAGATGTTATCGCAGATGCAGCTAAACGCTTGTGTTTCTAGCTCCAACGGTGCAGTAATACCTCACAATTTAAGATACACACAATCCAGAAAATTGAACAAAATAAGTTCTATAGGATGATCCTTACTGGTAGAACAAAACCCCTCAAACCATTTTGTATACTTTTAGGGACAGTTTCCCAGATACAGATGAAGCCTAGTCCTGGATAATAAATTCTGGATCTGTGTCCAAGAAACTGTCCACATGTGTTTTATGAAATAAAGGAAGAGATGAAATATAAAGGGCTCCACCTATCCTCAAAGGAGGGATTTCACCCCTTTCCCTCATCCTTGTGACCTACGATATTCTGCATCAGCTATTCCCCAGTCACACCCTCTATTGAAACAAGCAAAGTCTTAAAGAGGTCTAAAGATCTTCCAGAGAAATATATAATAAGCGTTAACAATAGTCTAGTCGAGTAGACAACCATAGCGTGGCTCAGCTAATCATCAGAGAGATCTGCTTTCTGTATGTTGGGTGATATTTTTAGTCCATTTATCTTGTCTGCTGTGGCCTTAGATTAAGGGGAGAACACTATGGATTTGTCCCAAATGTCAGCCTATTCCATATATAGTGCAATACTACTATATAAAGTGCACCCCTGGGCCCTGGTCCGAAGTAGTGCACTATATAGGGAGTAGGGTGCCATTTTGGACACATCCTATGTGTTCAGGCCTGATTTCACCCTCAACCCTCCACAGCTGCACTGCTATGTCTAACAAGCAACAGCTGCAACTAGCAGGACATGTGAGAGAGATTTAGGGACAGGGTGAAGAGAGAATGTTCCGTTCCAAATAGCACCCTATTCAATTTATAGTTCCCATTTTCTCTCTGGTCAAAAGTATTGCACTATATAGAGAATAGTATTTGGGACCCAGGCAGAATGTTGCTGGTTCAAGCCGAACGCCAGGCATTCCTAACGGCTTGAACAGCGCAGGCATATTATTTGATTGTGTCTGCCAAGACAAGGATTCCACCACACGTTTGAAGTTTTTWAACCACCGACCACGGTCCTCAGTGACTGACTATGGTTACGTCCCAAATGACACCCTATTCTCTAGATAGGGCACTACTTGCCTTGGTCAAAAATAGTGTACTAAATTGGGATTAGGTTGCCATCTCCTCACCCCTGCCAGTAGACTGTCTAAATCCTGTTAATTGCTGAAGCAGAGCCTGAAAAGGGTCAAAGTACTGATGAATCGCGTGTCAGATTCACTGTTGATTGCTGTCTCTATGTTGTTGCCTAGGTAGCGATAAAACACACTTCTGTTTTAATAGGCTAGCTTTTAATAACCGACGGTCTCTTAAGAAGACAGGTCAGCATTTTACAACACTTTTAATAACCGACGGTCTCTTAAGAAGACAGGTCAGCATTTTA
>NC_036843.1:21735103-21796503 GCF_002910315.2 Salvelinus sp. IW2-2015
CCAGACAGCTAACACTGCCTAAGAAACAGAACAGTGGTCCTCTGAGCTGAGCCCAGCCACAGCCACCGTCTATCTCACTCACACACTGGGCGCACACACACACACACACACACAAAAACACACACACAAAAACACATTTTGCAGGCACACACTCTCTCACACTTACACTGCCCATCCCCCAGCCCCATTGACTGACTGGAACACAATGAAAGGCTCAGAGGTTAGGTGACCATCGGTGTGGATTGGATTAGAAACCAATAATGAGCCACAGAGGACTGCCTGTGTTAAACCCCCCCCCCCCCACACACACACACAAAAGTAACGCTGTCTTCCTCTTTATTAAAAAAGCATGTCGCTGTTCCCTTTATTAGCAACAATACTGAGGCTACGGACAGAAAGACCACGTGGAAATTCACTTCGGTTTATGAATCTGTCACTGACTGGGCATCAGTCCTGACTACAATGATTCTGGTAGAGGTTTCAAAGCCTTTACAGTACCAGTCATGAATCAGTCAAATGTTGAAATGATTAATCAGACAGAGGGTGAGTCCCACAAGGCACCCTATCCCCTATATAGTGCTCTAATTTTGACCAGAGCCTTATGCACTATGTAGAGAATAGTCCAATTTAAGACACAACCAGAGATGAAAACAGCTGCCTTCGTTGATCTGCTGTCCAAGATTCTTAATGTGGATGTGTACAGAGTAGACAGATGTCCTACTCCCCTGTTCCCGTGTTCTGATCACAGATGGTTGATGGGGTGGGGACTGGGCTCCCTGCCCACAGGCCTTGGATGATGACCCTGTTCTCCAGATCAGGGCAGTGTTTCAGACTGACTACATTGTAGAGTCAGTCACCTGCCAGATCTCACATATCAGCTAACCACATTATATGATACAGCAATCTGATGGCCAACTGTGCAGTCCATGACATGGCACGCAACCATTGGTTGCTTCGCACTGCGCCACTACAATGTAGACCTCCCTCCCTCCCTCCCTCCCTCCCTCCCTCCCTCCCTCCCTATGGGGCCCTAACAGCCTGGGTACTGTAGTACACACTGTAGTACCTACCTGGAGAGCCATAACTATAACTACCAGGTTCCCCTCCATCTGTCAGGGCCACAGCAGGCTCTCAAACTGACTCTGGATCAGGTTTCAGTTTCAATACTAAACCCTTAATGCGTCCCAAATGACACCCTATTCCGTATATAATGTTCTGCTTTTGACCAGGGTCCATAGGGCTCTGGTGAGAAGTAGTGCACTATAAAGGGAATAGACCCTGGTCAAACAGTGCTCTACAAAGGGAATAGGGTGCCATTTAAAACACAACCTGGATCAGGTTTTACCGTTTAAACCCTGTCACGTCTGGCCCTCTCTCTGATGAGGGGAGAGGGTGGCAACTAGGTGTCTGAGGGCCCCTAGCCTAGTGCAGAGACAAATATTGGAAAATCCCCAAGCAGTGAAGGACTCATCTGTTCTTTGTGAATGTGTTTTGTATGGAGGACTGTACATCATATTTGTGTATGTATTCGAATCCAATCCAATTGTATTTGTCACATGCGCCAAATACAACAGGTGTAGATCTTACAGTGAAATGCTGCCTTACAAGCCCTTAACCAACAATGCAGTTTTATGAAAAATATCTATAAAAAAAAAGAAATAAATAAAAGTAACAAATAATTAAAGAGCAGCAGTAAAATAACAATATATATACAGGGGGTACCGGTACAGAGTCAATGTGCGGGGGCACCGGTTAGTCTAGGTAATTGAGGTAATTTGTACATGTAGGTAGAGTTATTAAAGTGACTATGCATAGATAATAACAGAGAGTAGAAGCAGCGTAAAAGTGTGTGAGGGGGTGCAAATAGTCTGTGTAGCCATCATGTTAAATGTTTGTGCATGTACTTCTGCACAAACATAACTAGATGAGTAAATCAGGTTGGCTGTGTTATGTAGCCCTACCAATTTAAAGTTAACAGGAATCTTTTCCCTTAATGGTTTAAGATACAGTGAGTTTTGAGAGTTCCTCTGGCCCCCCCATAGCTGCAGAATTTACTACAAAGCAGTGTTTCCTCAAAGCGGGTAAGATTTGTGTTTTGCTCAATATGAATACTGTCAGATTAAGATGCTGGAGCAACTGTGTGGTCCACTGATAAGCATGTTCAAATACAGTACATCTATTTGGGTGAGTTTTGGTGCTCTTTACACTACTCTGTAACACTGGACATCATTATTTTGTGTAGAGAATTCTAATGTCGCTGGTATCAATATAAATATAAAGATTAATTCAATTGTTTCAAGAACATGTTTGTACACTAACAATTTTAAATCAGCTGTTGTATTTTCCTGCAAAACCGTTTTAAATAGTACCACTCAATGATTAAATTAGGTGCATTTTCAAAGATGGATCATTCCTAATACTGATTGGTTTGAAGATGATGGCTTCAAACTAATTTCCATTTAGCTGGCTGTAACAATAATGGTCTCCCATTATTCTACCTTTAACTGGGTTATCCCTTATTCTGTGATGTCTTTATAAAGTTGTGCTTTCTGAAGGACCTTGGGTGTCTAGTGGGACAAGCCAACCCACTTAAAAAAGTCTAAAAATAACCCTCAGTCTATGGCAGGGGTCTGCAGCGGGTCTAGGAGAGGGTTGGGGTGGGGGGGCAGTTATCTTTAGATCTGGTTTTGGACCACCTTTCTGAAGAATAATGATGCAGAACAAAGTCCTACTTAAAGCAACGCACTGCCCTCCTCTCAGGCTGTGGGGAATTGTGACTGACAGCTTGTCTGTTTTCATATCTTGTAACATTTTGTATACTAAATTCTTAACCAAAACAAAGGCTTAGTAATATTATCCTAGTTATTTTGTGCTAAGCCTCAGTATAGGCCTACTAGTGTGCATTAAAACAGGTTGTCATAGCAACTCTTTTGTCACTACAATGAACCTGCAAATATGTTTATTGTTGCAAATCTTTTTTTAAATGGTTTTATTTACCCCCCCAAAATAGAACAGATTACCACATTTGTCTCATTTTGTTTCATTGGTACTGTATGTTATGGTTGGTACGTAGACCCATTCTGAGGAATGTGTCTCTCAGTGTGTGTGAGAGAGAAGAAGATGGATAAATACAGTAGGGTTGGTTTTGAACAGCCTGCAGGGGCTCTCTAATGAAGAAGGATTATCCATGTCTCTGCTCTCTGTAGCTGACCTGCCCCTTCTCTCTCTCTCTTCCCTCCCTCCTCCATTGCCTATACATAGGGGACTCTTCCACACTCCTTGACCTCTTTCACTGAGGGCACAGACTAAGCTGCTGCTGAGACCTTCACATCCTTGATGTGGGTTTTCATGAGGACACCTCTCCCTCTATCCTATCTCCCTCCTCTCTCTCGCTTCCCTCCCTCCCTCCATCTCACTCTATCTCACTATTGCTCTCTCCCTCCCTCTCTCCTGGGTCAGGCCCAGCCCTATCTTTATGTCCCTCCATGACAAGTCAAGGACCTGAGATGAAAAGCTCATTGAGTGTCTCTCCCCTGTACCCTGGCCTTCACCCCGCTCCCCGCCCCATCCATCCTCCATTGGGATAGAGCTGGGGGGATGAAAGCCTTCTTCTTGGGGCAAATGCAAATCCCCCTGTCCTTTCCCCCTGCTGCTAGGCTCTTCTACCCACACAGCTGCCTCTCCTTTCAGCCTACTGACTGCAGGAGAGGAGCTCTGTGTGGCCGCAGGGACTTTCCACGAGACCCCCTCTGCAAACCAGGCTCCGCACCCCACGCAGTGTGGCTCGGGAGAGAGGGGCTCAGTGCCCCCTGACAAAGGTCGCAACCTCTGACTTTCAATTAGCGTTACTCTCATTGTGCTCTCTGTGTTGTGAAGGTAGGGCTTGGGTCGAGGCTGGCTGGGGGGTTGGCTGCCCCTCTTTACAACACAATGGCTCAATCAACAGCACATACAGTTTCCCTGTTCAGTGGTGTAAACAAGTGAAGAGAATAGTATTGGTTAAAAGAGCCATTGAAGTCATCTGATTGATTTTAATCTGGCTTGAGGGGAAAGGAAGTTTGATGGGGTTCCCCTCTTCTCACACCAGGGGTGACCTGGCCTACCCCTCGCACCACCCCTGACCTCCCTGACCCCCTCTGAGCTAAACCTCCATGATGGATACCTAGTGAGACCAAGAGAGAGAGAATGAGTTCCACTTTGTCTTTACTGTAGGACAGATGAACTGACCCTAAAGGGGTCTCCAGTTGGAAAGAAATACTTTGGTTGGCCAAAGGGCGCTGGTTAAAAGTAGTGCACTATATAGGGAGTAGGGTGCCATTTGGGATCATATTCTCTATTAACATCCAGATAGATTAAGTCATGAATGAATGTTCCAGAAGTACACCAGGAACCATGTTAATTCTGCATGAAGCTTATTTTCTCAGTTGGTGATGTTGGGTTAGTGTATTTTATAATGGAAAATCTGTTGCCATGGTGAATGTAGTTCTGATATGGAGGTTTGAAGTGTGGAGGGATTCTGTAGTAAGGCTGTCCTTGCTGTCCTCATAATAATAATAATCATTTGGTGGGTGCTTATATTTGTCCTATTTCAGATAGAGTTTTTTGCATATCCCACTCTTCCTGAGACACCCTCAGAGAGTGGGTCCACGGCCAGGGTCTGCCATTCAACAGCAACCCTGGATAAAATAGGGTTCAAGCCAAGGACACATCAACAGATTTTTTGCTTTGTCGGCTCAAGGATTCAAACTAGCAATTTTTCAGTTACTGGCCCAACGCTCCAACCGCTAGGCTACCTGCCACCCTGTATCCATACTCTACATGCTGTAGCCAATGGTGGAAGACTGGAGTTGATCTCAATGACACTAGCCTGTATAAATAAAGGTTGAATGAATAAATCAATAAATAAGAGTCAGCTACAGCACATAGGGTATGGATACTAGGTTAGTCTTTCCCCTCTGTATGCACCTTTAAATCCTATTCCCAGCTCTGCTACACATCCCTAATCCTGCTGCCCCTTTCAGACACTGGAGCAGCAGACAGTGTGCTTGTATTGTTAACAGAGCCAGCAGTAGCTCCACTGCATTGCATTGTTACCTTCTGCCACATTTAGCTTTTAGAGGCATTTGTAAAGGATGGCGAAAAGGATTTTCCACTCTGAAGAAGGAGGTTTAAATTGGAGAGAGATTGGGTAGTGGTGGTTGGAACAGAAAGAGGAACCCACTCCCTCTCTCTGTCCAAGAGTCATGGAACACAAGCAGGAACCCACTCCCTCTCTCTGTCCAAGAGTCATGGAACACAACAGGAACCCACTCGCCTCTACTCTGTCCAAGAGTCATGGAACACAAGCAGGAACCTCACTCTCTGTCTGGAGTGCATGGAACACAAGCAGGACCCACGTCCCTCTCGTCGCGTCCAGAGTCATGGAACACAAGCAGAGAACCACTTCCCTTCTCCTCCTGCCGTCCAACCCGCAGTCATGGAACAGCAAGCAGGACCCCATCCCCCTCTTCTGTCCAACGAGTCATGGAACCACAACGACCGGAACCCACTCCCTCTACTCTGTCCGTCAGCAGTATGGAACACCAAGCACGCGAACCACTCCCTCTGCTCTGTCCAGCGCACGTCATGGAACCACAAAGGACCACTCGAAACTCCCTCTACTCTATCCCAAATGATAGAGTCATGGAACACAAGAGGGAACATCCACTCCCTCATTCTCTGTCCTGAAGAGACAATCATGGAACACCAAGACGGACCCCACGTCCGCTCTGATCTCCCAGAGAGTCATGGAACACAAAGATAGAACCCACTCCCCTCTCAGTCTGTCCAGCGAGGCATGGAAACACAAGCAGGAAACCCCATCCCTCTGTCTGTCCAGGAGTCATGGAACACAAAGAGGAATCCACTCCCTCTGTCTGTCCAGGAGTCATGGAACACAAGCAGGAACCCACTCCCTCTACTATGTCTGTCCAGGACTCATGTACTGACTGACCTCCCTCTCTCAGCTCAATTGAACCTGCAAGACTCTCCTCTCTGCTTGTTTGGATCCATTTCCATCCATCCAGATAAATATACTTTTATTTCCCTTTTCCCTTTTAGGAGCAACGGTAGCCTAGCGGTAACCGTTCCTCCTTGGTTCCAGGTTGTTGACGGTGGAGAGGTGTGTGTGTGTGTGTGTGTGTGTGTGTGGTGTAGGTTGTTGTCGTGGATATGAGAGGGAGAGGAGTGTTTACCACTTAAGACAGCCGTGCCTGTAGGCCAGGTCAGGGGTTCAGTAGATTCCATGGCTCTGACTTTCCCTCCAGCCCCACCACAGAGCCAGCTGTTGTCAGCTGTAGGCTTGTTTTTCCCTCGACGCTGAAATATCAGGCCGGGAAAACAAAAAATAAAGCCCTTTTCTCTTAAAATATCCACTTTCTGTACTCCTTCTTTTCAATGTGGGTTTGTGGTTATCGATCTCCACATTGAAGAAATGTAATATTTTGTAAAAATCTAATGCAAGAACACTGAACATACCTGAAAAGAACAAAATATTTGTTCTCACTGTTAAACAATTTCTGTTTTTAGACATTGTGATAATGGAAAATTTCACACCAGTGTGGTTCACAACCATGGTAGATGTCTTTAAGGAATAAAATGTTAATAAAATGTAAATACTGTGTGCACAAACTCTTTTCTCATTCCTTCCCCCATGTATTTATTGTGTTCAGATATTCAAGCCATAAAAGCATTCCAGTGTTTCCAAAATGAATCYATGAGATTTGTTCATTTTATTGTTCAGTTTATCATCTAGGGCTCTCATTTAACAATGTCCATCATCGCTTCCAATAACTATTCAACTGTAACATCAAACGAGAAGGAAAAGGAACTTTCCAGAAGCCTCTACCTCGAGGAATGGCCTGCCAAATGGCTCTTGCCTCAGTGTCCCACACCCTCTGCAGTCAGTCAGTCAGTCTTGGGAGGCTCAGTCGGTCGTGGAGGGGGGCAGGGGATCGTGAGTTTGGTGAGAGCGTAATCTGTCAGCTCTGGTTCACTGAGAGGAGGGTGGAGAACAACCTTTTAAGTGTTTGCAGGTGTCCTTTGAGAGAAGAACAACACAGCCTCTTTCCTCTCTGGTGTGTGCGTGTCGTTCACTATCTAGCTATCTAGCTTCCTTACAGACCATCCATCTAGCCAGACTTGACCCAGACATTCTGTGCAGCTCAACCATTTAGGATTGACCTTTGACGTTATAGCTCCTCAGCCACCTCTCTGGTCACCATTCCTCTTATGTTTTGATGCAGTTATTGTGCATCAACCATTACTTTTTTTAAGCTGTCATTGATTGATTTAAATAACTCAAAATATTTCAATCTGTGATGACATACAGTACAGTGCATTCAGAAAGTATTCAGACTCTTTGACTTTTCCCACATTTTATGTTACAGCCTCATTCTAAAATGTTTTTTTTTTTTTTAAGTCCCCTCAAAAATCTACACACAATACCCCATAATGACAAAGCAAAACGGGTTAATAAAAAAATAAAATGTAATGACCCTTTAATCAGTACTTTGTTGAAGCAACTTTTGCAGCGATTACAGCCTCAAGTCTTCTTGGGTATGACGCTACAAGCTTGGCACACCTGTTTTTGGTGAGTTTCTCCCATTCTTCTCTGCAGATCCTCTCAAGCTCTGTCAGGTTGGATGGGGAGTGTTGCTTCGCAGCTATTTTCAGGTCTCTCCAGAGATGTTCAATCGGGTTCAAGTCCAGGCTCTGGCTGGGCCGCTCAAAGACATTCAGAGACTTGTCCCGAAGCCACTCCTGTGTTGTCTTGGCTGTGTGCTTAGGGTCGTTGTCCTGTTGGAAGGTGAACCTTCACTCCAGTCTGAGGTCCTGAGTGCTCTGGAACAGGTTTTCATTGAGGATCTCTCTGTACTTTTCTCCATTCATCTTTCGCTCGATCCTGACTAGTCTCCCAGTCCCTGCCGCTGAAAAACATCCCCATAGCATGATGCTGCCATCGCAATGCTTCACTGTATGGGAGGTGCCAAGCTTCCTCCAGATGTGATGCTTGTAATTCAGACCAAAGTGTTCAAACTTGGTTTCATCAGACCAGAGAATCTTGTTTCTCATGGTCTGAGAGTYCTTTAGGTATCTTTTGGGCGTCATGTGTCTTTTACTGAGGAGTTGCTTCCGTCTGGCCAACCTACCATAAAGCCCTGATTGGTGGAGTGTTGCAGAGATGGTTGTCCTTCTGGAAGTTTCTCCCATCTCCACAGAGGAACTCTGGAGCTCTGTCAGAATGACCATCGGGCTCTTGGTCACCTCCCTGACCAAATCCCTTCTCCTCCTAAATGTCGCAAATGGCCCGGCCGACCAGCTCTAGGAAGATTGTAGGTGGTTTCAAACTTCTTCCATTTAAGAATGATGGAGGCCACTATGTTCTTCGGGACTGTCAATGCTGCAGACATTTTTGGCACCCTTCTCCATATCTGTGCCTCGACACAATCCTGTCTCGGAGCTCTACGGACAATTCCTTCAACCTCATGGCTTGGTTTTTGCTCTGACGTACATTGTCAACTGTGGGACCTTACATAGACAGGTGTGTGCCTTTTACAAATCATGTCCAATCAATTGAATTTACCACAGGTGGACTCCAATCAAGTTGTAGAAACATCTCAAGGATGATCAATGGAAACAGGATGCACCTGAGCACAATTTCGAGTCTCATAGCAAAGAGTCTGAATACTTATGTAAATAAAGTATTTCTGTGTATATTGATGAGTGCAAATATTTGGATATATCCATTTTAGAATAAGACTTTAACGTAACAAACTGTGGAAATAGCGAAGGGGTCTGAATACTTCCTGAATGCACTGTATGTGGGTTGGTCAAAGGCAGCGCCTGATCTGTTGTTCAGGAACAGCTGCTTGACCATTTGACTTGTTGTTCTAGTTGTGTTGAAGAAGAAAGATATGCAAGGCTCAGGTCACAGAATTCTGCTTCTATTCACCTGTGGTTGGTAGAGGCAGCTAAATATTACGTTGACAGCAACATTAAACAGCAGTTAGAAGACTTTAAACCACTTGTCAACAGCCAGCAGCACCTGTCGTGGACCTGCTAGCATCAGATCTGTCAGATCAATGGAGGAATCATCACAGGAATTTATATTTGCTAAGTGTCGCTGTCACCCTTATGAAAACCTATAAATACAAGGGCGCTCTGCTGACATTTCTGGTCATCAGTCAGAGGACTTTGCGGTCATTCGGAACTTGGGGGACTGCCCGTTTAACAWCTTTGATCTGTCATTTAGCAGAATTAATTCGAATTTTGACACAAATATTTATTACATGGACTTCAAAGATGTCCTTGAGTTGCTTAGTGGATATGAGGAGGGGACATACATCTCAGTACATGGGTAGATAATATACTGCTCTCTCCCTAAAATGTAATCCCCTCTTCTCGCTCTCTGCATTTCTCTCTCTCTCTTGTTCTCTCTCTTCCCCCCCTTCTCTCATCCACTCTGGGGCATTTCCTGTCCTGGGCCATTTTTCATATCAGCAAATACCTACTCCTCCTGATAAGTGCTACTATGCCTACTATTTCTACTACCACTACTGCAGGAAGCACTGAGCATGCAGCAGGCAGCCTCTGGCAGATAGTATGAGAAATACCTAATTTCCCAGATAGCATGTGTGTCCCAAATGGCACCCTATACCCTTTATAGTGCCCTGCTTTCAACCAGGTCCATCGGGTCAAAATGAGTGCACTATATAGGGAATAGGGTGCCATTTGGGATACATACAACTCCTTCTTTGTGTCGTGCTCATTCACAAAGAGGATGTCCTCCCTCTTATCTTCCATTAACAGTTTAGAGGGGATAAGCAACAGGAATATGTTACAAAGCCGAGAGGGCCTGGAGAAACTAAACTTTAGTCAGTTTCACTCCTGGAAAGAGCTCCCCAGCAATGGGTTTTAATAGACCGGTGGTATCTGATGCCACATCAGGTTCTGTATGTGTTTAAGACAAAAGGGTAAAAATAATAAATGATCCTGAATAATATACATTTTTTATTTCTTGGTAGTTTGGTGAAGGCCAAGAGAGAGTCATCATAACATCCAGTACTAACATGTTTTTATCTCTGCACACTACTCACTGGCTGTGGCTCTTAGTGTTTTTGTCATCTTATTATATTCTTCTCCCTGTTATGTGAAGGCTTAACTCCCTGTTGTCTTGTGTAGAGATCCATTCAGACATCCTGCTATTTGCTGGACATTGTCACTCTTAGTCAAAGCCTCAAGGTTGTTGTGAATAGCCACTTCTATAAACGGCATGCATGTTGCTATGTGGACTCTCAAGGCTAGCCTTTAATACTGAGATTTAGAGGGTGGGGGGGTCCTTTATTCTGTTCTTTACATATGGAAGGTTTTTGTTAACCATCATTTCCCTGTTTAGCCTTCACTGGACGTCCATGGTTGCGTCCCAAATGGTACATTATTCCCAATATAGTGCACTCTTTTAAACCAGGGCTCTGGTCAAAAGTAGTGCACTATATAGGGAATAGGGTGCCATTTAGGACGCCCACCTGTATAACTATTCGAGCAAAACTGCAATATACACTCAGTGGCCATCTAGTACTGAGTCGGACCCCCCTTTGCCTCCAAAACAGCCTGAATCAAGGGACCTAACGTGTGCCAGGAAAACATTCCCCACACCATTATACCACCATCACCAGTTTGTACCATTGACACCAGGCAGGATGGGGCTATGTATGGACTCCTGCTGCTTACGCCAAATCCTGACCAGGCAATGTTTYTYCACTCCTCAATTGTCCAGTGTTGGTGATCGCGTGCCCACTGGAGCCACTTCTTCTTGTTTTAAGCAGATAGGAGTGGAACCTGGTGYGGTCGTCAGCTGCAATAGCMYATCCRTGACAATGATCAATGAGTTGTGTGTTCCAAGATGCCGTTCTGCACTCCACTGTTGTACTGCGCCGTTATTTGCCTGTTTGTGGCCCGCCTGTTAGATTGCATGATTTTTGCCGTTCTCCTTTGACCTCTCTAATCAAGGAGCTGTTTTCGCACACAGAACTGCCGCGGAAAGGATGTTTTTTGTTTGTCGCATCATTCTCGGTAACCCTAGACACTGTCGTGCGTGAAAACTGAACAGTAACTTAAGGCCTTGATGTCTGTCTGCCTGCTTTATATAGCAAGCCATGGCCACATGACTCACTGTCTGTTGAAGCGACCCATTTTTGTGAACAGGATGGTGTACCTAATAAACTGGCTACCCAGTGTATGATCCAAACAAACATTTAAAAGGTCTTCTGGTTGGAAAGTCATATGACCAACCACATCATTAGAAAATAAAATATCTAAACATATATTATTTTTGGAAAGATGAGTTGAACCAATAATGCTGGAACACAGGGGAGTAATATTTGTAGTGACATCTGACCAATCCTTCACTGCTCTGCAAATACTTTTTATTAGGAGAGGAGTCAGGGCTGTGTAATCACAACCCTAATATTTCACAGAACCCCAACTTCCCCTGTGTGCTCTTGAGTCGAGGACACTGGAGCTCCACTTTCCACATAGCAACGTCTGCCTGCTTGCCTGCCTGTCTGCCTGCCCTACCTACCTGTCTGCCTGCCTGCCTACCTACCTCTGACTGTCTGCATGCCTGCCTGGTCTGCCTGTCTGCCTGTCTGCCTGCCTGCCTGCCTGCCTGCCTAATTCCATGTGTCTGATTGTTTTGGCAGTGCAATTTGGATCTTTCATGCAGCAGTGAATACTTGTTAAGAAGGCCCATCGAAAGTGAAATCATTCCCTTTTGCTCCTCGCACTTCAAACAGTTGGCAGTGTTCTGGGAGCCATGAGAACACGGTGGGTATCTGGAGAACCTGGCAACAGAAAGGCCAGTGCTAGGCTGTGTCCCAAATGGCACCTTATTCCAAAATTAGTACACTACCTTTGTCAACAGGAGTGCACTAAATGGGGAATAGAGTGCCATATGGGACGCAGACCAGAGTCAAGCAGCTGCAGAGGAGGGGAGGGACTCAGCCGGTCTCTCTGAGGAGGCAATGATACTGGAAAATATTATCAAAACCCCTTTTGTTTTCCTTTCCATTCACTCTCTCCACCCCCTTTAAGATTCCCCATTAAGATTTGAAGAAGTTCATCATATATATTTTATTATATGCTGTTTATTGGTTCTTACCACCACCAACAAGCTCATTCGGGCCTTTTGTAGCTACGGGCTGTTTACTTGTTTTTTCGGCTTCAAAGTAATTTTGTCCTCCAGTACTTCTAGTTTTCTGACTCCCACTCTTCTTCTCCCCACCCGGAGGTGTTGTAGGCCGTCTGTTGTGTTAGTTAGCCATGGGGCTATTTCTCTCTCTCTCTCTCGCTCTCTTACCCCTCTCTCTCTCTCTCTGTCTCTCTCTTACCTCTCTTACCCCCTCTCCCTCTCTCTCATCTCTCTCTCTCTCTCTCTCTCTCTCTCTCTCTCTCTCTCTCTCTCTCTCTCTCTCTCTCTCTCTCTCTCTCCTCTCCTCTCTCTTTCTCTCTCTCTCTCTCTCTCCTCTCTTACCTCCCTCTCTCTCTCTCTTACCTCTCTCTCTCTCTCTCTTACCTCTCTCTCTCTCTCTCTTACCTCTTCTCTCTCTCTCTCACCTCTCTCTCTCTCACCTCTCTCTCTCTCACTTACCTCTCTCTCTCTTTCTCACTTACCTCTCTCTCTGCTCATTTCTCTCTCACGAAGGAATTGAAAATTGCCTGAACTTTGGTCCATCGCTGCTCAGCAGAGACAGACATCCTTGCATTTGGGCCCTTCCAAATGTTGTTTGCAAACACACTGTCAATATGAGAATCTAGGCCTTGGAGGGTTTGTCGTCCCCACGAGACCCACCATGTCTAAAAACAGTGATGTCTTTCATATTGCCAGGCTGCTGTTTTCTCTCCTAGCTTGCCTGCACGTCGGGCTGGTACATTAGGTAGCTCTCTTTGTGAGCTGCCTGCACGGTCGGGCTGGGTACATAGGTAGGCCTCTTTGTGAGCTGCCTGCGACGGTCGGGCTGGGTAAATAGGTGGCCTCTTTGAGAGCTGGCCGCACGGTCGGCGTGGGTAAATACGGGGCCTCTTTGTGAGCTGCCTGCACGGTCGGGCTGGGTAAATAGGTGGCCTCTTTGTGAGCTGCCTGCACAGTCGGGCTGGGTACATAAGGTAGCCTCTTTGTGAGCTGCCTGCACGGTTGGGCTGGCAGGTACTAGGTAGCCCTCTTTGTGAGCTCCTGCACGGTCGGGCTGAGGACATGAGGTAGCCTCTTTGTGAGCCTGCCTGCAAGGTCCGGCTGGGTAAATAGGCTCCCTTTGTGAGCTGGCCTGCAACGGTCGGGGCTGGGTACAACATAGGTAAGGCCTCTTTTGTGAGCTGGCCTGCAGCACGGTCAGGGCCTGGGGTACAGATAGAGGTAGCCTCCTTTTGTGGAGCTGCCTGCACGGCGTCCCGGGCTGGTGAAATAGGTTAGCCTCTATTGTGAGGCTGCCTTGCAACGGATCCGGGCTTGGGTACCATAGGTAGCCTCTTTGTGAGCTACGCTGCAACTAGGTTTCAGGCTGAAAACTACTGTCACCATATTGACAGTAGTTTGTGCTTGACCTTTCGATGCATTTAAGATTCAAGCCACCCCAGGGAGAGTTTGAGTTTTAACTTTAGTGAAGTAAAAACCTCATTCAAATAAGAAATATATTTGGTAATGATTTTGTGGTATATTCTGTAATGTGAAATTAATTAGCCTATACATCTACATTTACATTTACATTTAAGTCATTTAGCAGACGCTCTTATCCAGAGCGACTTACAAATTGGAAAGTTCATACATATTCATCCTGGTCCCCCCGTGGGGAATGAACCCACAACCCTGGCGTTGCAAGCGCCATGCTCTACCAACTGAGCCACACGGGACCATCTAGATTTGAGTTAGGTCAAGTAAGTCCACCAATATTAGTAACGTTCTTTCTCTTTTGAAATTAAAAATAAATACCCCCTCTGACTGCCTGATTACCCTGAGAGCCACTGTGGCCTGCCTCTACCAGGTGAATTCCCGGCCCTGAGTTGCACAACACAACCAATCTGTTTGTCCATATAGCAGAGGCCGGGAACTGAACTGGAACCTCGCTGTCATGTGATATAGCGTGTCTCTCAAATGTTACCCTATTCCCTTTATAGTGCACTACTTTTGACCAGGGCTCATTGGGTAAGTGRTGCTCTATAAAGGGAATAGGGTGCCATTTGAGATGCGTTCATGATGTTTTTTTCTTCCTTTGATCAAAAGTTGATGCTTATCTAGACTGTGAAAGACTCCATTCTAATCAATACAACTGTATTTGTCCCCGTTAGGGCAATGACTAGTAGGGTCATATAAGACTCTTCTTCAGCAGTTTCCTTCTTACCCATCCAAGGCTTTTAAAAATGTTAAGAGTCTCGGGTCAACTTGTCGGAAGTCAACTATGAGGACTTGAATGTCAAAGCCAAACCTCATAATGTACTGTATTTATTTAGCAGATGCAGGCTAACTGTTATGTGGCTCTATTCGATCTAAGTGGAGTAACCATGTATCAACCCCCTTAAAATAAATAATAATAATAATAATAAAAAAACATACAGCTAGTGTATTTATGCAAATGAGGCACATATAATTTTCTGTATTTTAACACAAAATATGAAATACCCGATACAATAAGAAAATGTATATACTATACAGGTTAACTAGCTCTCACAGTCTCACGTCAGAATTAGACGTATCATCCATGTTTATCATAAGTAACATTTCCAAGTTCTGAATTTCTACGTGTTTATGGTTAAGTTTAGGCATTAACTCATACATCTTAAGGTTAGGTATTTACTCCAAATGGTTAAGGTTTGGGATAGGCTTACATTTTTTAAATAAAAAACATTATATGCAACCTTTGGATTCAGAGGCAGGTGCTTACACCCAGTTCTTACGCCTATCTGCCATCCCTGTCCACAATGCCATAGCAAACCCAAAACCCAATTGAAGGTAATAGCGCTCACTGTTGCCACTAGTGGCCGGTTTCCATGTCATCTTCCGACTTCCTCAGACATGGATGGACGTCGAATACTGACTTGTATCACGGGTGACCTGGCTGATACAGGTATGAGTGCATTCTAAGATTTTTTTACATTTATTTGACAATAAATCGAATTCCTGAATTCTCACAAATTCCTGAACTCCATTCATTGTTTGTCCGTGCCARTAAAATGTTCAGCACCACTGGAGGAAGAGGAGGTTTCTGTCAGTCTGCGGCTCAGCACCACTGGAGGAAGAGGAGCAGAAGACAGACTCATCGGGGGATAAGGTGTTCTAGTTCTGCTGCTGACTACTGACCTGCTGTAGTCATTACTGAGACATTACAGAGAAGTGGCTTCAGCAAGACAACCACCATTTCCATTTCCACCTCCTCCCACTCAGGCTGCAGTTCAGAGGATCGATGAGACCACTATAGCCTTGTTACCAGACCTGAACAGAGAGAGTATAATGTACAGTAAAGGCCTTCAGACAGTCACTAATTAATTACCTCTGTAACCAATAACCATGTATTTAGACCAATAAATAATCAGTGTATTGTAAGTAGCAGTAATGATTTTTATACCAATAAAGTTGATACTTTTTAATGTTTTAATAACTTCTCAACTGTTATCTTAACTTCATACTGACCCTTTGTAAATGAGAGATTTTTCATTTAAATACACATTTTCATTCAAATACGCCCAACTTCAGGGATATTAGCTACACAGTTGTTTTCATAGCTCCATTGTGATATTCAGACAAGCCAGCCAGTCATTAAAATGTTTGAGTTATTTCCTAAGTCCATATACAGTTGAAGTCGGAAGTTTACATACACCTTAGCCAAATACATTTAAACTCAGTTTTTCACAGTTCCTGACATTTACTCCTAGTAAAAATTCCCTGTCTTAGGTCAGTTAGGATCACCACTTTATTGTAAGAATGTGAAATGTCAGAATAATAGTAGAGAGAATTATTTATTTCAGTATATATTTCTTTCGTCACATTCCAGTGGGTCAGAAGTTTACATACACTCAATTAGTGTTTGGTAGCATTGCCTTTAAATTGTTTAACTTGGGTCAAACGTTTCAGGTAGCCTTCCACAAGCTTCCCACAATAAGTTGGGTGAATTTTGGCCCATTCCTCCTGACAGAGCTGGTGTAACTGAGTCAGGTTTGTAGGCCTCCTTGCTCGCMYACGCTTTTTCAGTTCTGCCCAMAAATKTTCTAWAGGATTGAGGTCAGGGCTTTGTGATGGCCACTCCAATACCTTGACTTTGTTGTCCTTAAGMCATTTTGCCACAACTTTGGAAGTATGCTTGGGGTCATTGTCCATTTGGAAGACCCATTTGCGACCAAGCTTTAACTTCCTGACTGATGTCTTGAGATGTTGCTTCAATATATCCACATCATTTCCCTTCGTCATTATGCCATCTATTTTGTGAAGTGCACCAGTCCCTCCTGCAGCAAAGCACCCCCACAACATGATGCTACCAGCCCCGTGCTTCACCTGTCTCTTATACACATCTAGATGTGTATAAGAGACAGGTCCTTTGCTGTTGTTCTGGGATTGATTTGCACTTTTCGCACCAGAGTACGTTCATCTCTAGGAGACAGAACGTGTCTCCTTCCTGAGCGTTATGAAGGCTGCGTGGTCCCATGGTGTTTATACTTGCATACTATTGTTTGTACAGATGAATGTGGTACCTTCAAGCGTTTGGAAATTGCTCCCAAGGATAAACCAGAGGTCTACAATTTATTTTCTGAGGTCTTGGCTGATTTCTTTTAATTTTCCCATGATGTCAAGCAAAGAGGCACTGAGTTTGAAGGTAGGCCTTGAAATACATCCACAGGTACACCTCCAATTGACTCAAATGATTTCAATTAGGAATTTTCCAAGCTGTTTAGAGGCACAGTCAACTTAGTGTAGGTAAACTTTTGACCCACTGGAATTGTGATACAGTAAATTATAAGTGAAATAATCTGTAAACAATTGTTGGAAAAATGACTTGTGTCATAGTTTGTTAACAAGAAATGTGTTGAGTCGTTGAAAAGCTAGTTTTAATGACTCCAACCTAAGTGTATGTAAACTTCCGACTTCAACTGTAAATAGTGGGATGGTATTGTACATGTCACACCATAAGTTTCACCTGTCCTTGTGMTTKTYYYYAYCCCCCCCCCCCCTCCAGGTGTCACTTATTTTCCCTGGTGTATTTATCGCTCTGTTTCCTGTCTCTCTGTGCCAGTTTGTCTTGTATGCCTTTCAAG
Organism: Salvelinus sp. IW2-2015; assembly: GCF_002910315.2. Classification (NCBI taxonomy): domain Eukaryota; kingdom Metazoa; phylum Chordata; class Actinopteri; order Salmoniformes; family Salmonidae; genus Salvelinus; species Salvelinus sp. IW2-2015. The sequence goes on from NC_036843.1 coordinate 21,752,438, forward strand.
TCAACCAGCATGTTTTCCCGTGCTCCTGCTTCTATTCTCTTTTTGCTAGTCCTCACGGTTTTGACCCTTGCCTGTCCACGACCATTCTCTTGCCTAACGCTTTTGGATTTTTAAATAAATATCAAAGACAAAACCATCTGGCTCCCGTGTCTGCATCTGGGTCTCGCCTTGTGCCCTTCTAGTACAGCTAGCTGTCATGGTAATGATATTATATTGCATTACACTAGACTCGGAGATTGGGACCCAAATGTAGATGGTGGCTGCGTCCCAAGTTTACATTTACATCTGAGTAATTTAGCAGGCACTCTTAACCATAATTGATCCTGTAAGTCGCTCTGGATAAGTGCTTTGCTTAAGCGCACCTTAACAGATTTTTCACGTAGTCTTCTCGGGGATTCGAACCAGCGACCTTTCAGTCACTGGCCCAATGCTCTTAACCTACTTTTGACCAGTGCCCTCTGGTGAAAAGTAGTGCACTATGTAGTAGATACACTATGGCTAAGTGCCCTGATGTTGGAGTGCAGTACTGTATGCAACACTAACAACGCCAGCCTAATGAGCATTCTGCTTCAATTCACCTAGTGTGTCAAGAGGATCAACGATATGAACGTTCCTCTCACTCTCAGCCAAACTGAAGAGAAGTCTGCAGGTTAGGCCCCATTTGTAGCCTGGAATCCAAACTGAATATTGCTCCGTTTCACTTCACTGATGGACTGAATCAGTAAAGGGAAAAACCGAGCGATGTTCAGGTTGCAGCTCTGGTGAGGACCGGTGTTAAATGTGGCTCCATGTCTGGCCATTCAGTAGTGATAAATGACGATGATAAAGAGGAAGTGAGATTAAAGACAAGAGAGCAGATGTTCTGGCATGACACAGCAGGAAACTGCTTTCTTTCTCTCTCTCTCTCTCTCCCTCATTCTGCCTTGTATCTTCTTTGAACTCAATTGTGTTTATGTAACATGTCATGAGAAATTGATTTCAGCGTTAAAGGGCAAATTCATCCTATCTTTCTGGAATAGTTTTTGTGGATGGAAATGGTCTTTTGAAACCTGCTTCCATTACAGAAAATTGAGGATGTGTCTCAAATGCCACACTATTCCCTTCATAGAGTCTTATTGTCCCTGGTCAAAAGTAGTGCACTATATAGGGAAAAGGGTGCCATTTGGGATACGGACATGGTCTTCCGGTTCATTTGGGACAATGACAGAAGTTTCTGCCCAACAGTAAGACTTCCTACACTACAGTACAATGACCTCAGATAGTGTGTAACTAGCTGGGACTGCTGAGCCGGCCCTGACCAGGGGAAGCTATCAAACTACAGCTAATCTCTGAGCTGGCCTTAAATCACATACACTCTGTAACTGTTTAGGAAAGGCCAGAGGTTGAGGGTCATTCACTCCCCACCCCAGCACCTCCAGCTCTGTCTCTGCCAGCCCAGCTATTTATCAAAGACTGATGTGAGGGGAGGGAAGCAGAGGGAAATTGCGCATGAGATTGACCACTCTCCTCTCACAGTCAGGGACCAGAGTGCACTGCAGAGAGGGACAAGACACCACTTATTTTTACCCACAACCCTACAGCAAATCCAGCCGACTGACTGAATTGGCATGACAATGAACGACCAAAGGACAGCAAGACAGCACAAACAGATCTGGAACCAGGCTACAGTTTATTTACCCTTATTTTAGGTGTTCAATGGCATGCCAAACATGAAGGTTTCTAACCCTGACACTATGTAGGAATAAGGTACCATTTAGGACAAAGACACTGACATGCTTATGGAGGTACCGTAGATTCTGCATTTGCATTCAGTTATGGCTCGAACACACCGATAGCGTTTAGCTGCCGAAAGAGTTCTTGCAAACCAATTTTACATGTAGAATTGCGTAAAAATGTGGAAAGGAGACCCCCATTCGGTGTGATGCATGCGGCCCTTTAGACTCACACCATGCCCAAACGGGACGCATGCCATCGTGCACAAATTGATTTTGTCCCCCCAGACCAAACGCGATCACGACACGCAGGTTGAAATATCAGAACAAACTCTGAACCAATTATATTAATTTGGGGACAGATCAAAGAGTATTAAACATTTATGGCAATTTAGCTAGCTAGCTTGCTGTTGCTAACTAATTTGTCCTGGGATGTACACATTGAGTTGTTATTTTACCAGAAATGCAAGGTCCTCTACTCCGACAATTAATCCACACATAAAACGGTCAACCGAATCGTTTCTAGTTATCTCTCCTCCTTCCAGGCTTTTTCTTCTTTGGACTTCATATGGCGATTGGCATCTAACTTTCATAATAAGGTGTATTACCATAACCAGCCTTATTACCATAACCAATCTTTCAATCACCCACGTGGGTATAACCAATGAGGAGATGGCACGTGTGTATATGCTTCTAAAATCCAATGAGGAGTTGGGAGATTTTTAAGTAATTAATTTGCATTTTATTGCATGACATAAGTATTTGATCACCTACCAACCAGTAAGAATTCCGGCTCTCACAGACCTGTTAGTTTTTCTTTAAGAAGCCCTCCTGTTCTCCACTCATTGCCTGTATTAACTGCACCTGTTTGAACTCGTTACCTGTATAAAAGACACCTGTCCACACACTCAATCAAACAGACTCCAACCTCTCCACAATGGCCAAGACCAGAGAGCTGTGTAAATTGTAGACCTGCACAAGGCTGGGATGGGCTACAGGACAATAGGCAAGCAGCTTGGTGAGAAAGCAACAACTGTTGGCGCAATTATTCGAAAATGGAAGAAGTTTAAGATGACGGTCAATCACCCTCGGTCTGGGGCTCCATGCAAGATCTTACCTCGTGGGGCATCAATGATCATGAGGAAGGTGAGGGATCAGCCCAGAACTACACGGCAGGACCTGGTCAATGACCTGAAGAGAGCTGGGACCACAGTCTCAAAGAAAACCATTAGTAACACACTACGCCGTCATGGATTAAAATCATGCAGCGCACGCAAGGTCCCCCTGCTCAAGCCAGCGCATGTCCAGGCCCGTCTGAAGTTTGCCAATGACCATCTAGGATGATCCAGAGGAGGAATGGGAGAAGGTCATGTGGTCTGATGAGACAAAAATATAGCTTTTTGGTCTAAACTCCACTCGCCGTGTTTGGAGGAAGAAGAAGGATGAGTACAACCCCAAGAACACYATCCCAACCGTGAAGCATGGAGGTGGAAACATCATTATTTGGGGATGCTTTTCTGCAAAGGGGACAAGACGACTCCACCGTATTGAGGGGAGGATGGATGGGGCCAAGTATCGCAAGATCTTGGCCAACAACCTCCTTCCCTCAGTAAGAGCATTGAAGATGGGTCGTGGCTGGGTCTTCCAGCATGACAACGACCCGAAACACACAGCCAGGGCAACTAAGGAGTGGCTCCGTAAGAAGCATCTCAAGGTCCTGGAGTGGCCTAGCCAGTCTCCAGACCTGAACCCAATAGAAAATCTTTGGAGGGAGCTGAAAGTCCGTATTGCCCAGCGACAGCCCCGAAACCTGAAGGATCTGGATAAGGTCTGTATGGAGAAGTGGGCCAAAATCCCTGCTGCAGTGTGTGCAAACCTGGTCAAGAACTACAGGAAACGTATGATCTCTGTAATTGCAAACAAAGGTTTCTGTACCAAATATTCAGTTCTGCTTTTCTGATGTATCAAATACTTATGTCATGCAATAAAATGCAAATTAATTACTTAAAAATCATACAATGTGATTTTCTGGATTTTTGTTTTAGATTCCGTCTCTCACAGTTGAAGTGTACCTATGATAAAAATGACAGACCTCTACATGCTTTGTAAGTAGGAAAACCTGCAAAATCGGCTGTGTATCAAATACTTGTTCTCCCCACTGTATGTGTACATTTATTTTGCAACTCTCGCGCACATGATGCGACCGGTGTTGTCAGCATGTTATTCTTAAAACAGCTTTATTTTACCCTGCAGGAACTTCGAAATTGCAGTTATAAAAAAGGCTTGTACATGTGGGAGTGCTTTCAAACTTTGAAGCATTTTAATCCTATTCCATTTTAACCTCGGGATTCCACTGTGAGGCCGAGAGTGTGTTAAATGGTATAAAATGCAGGTCTGGTTTCTGCAGTAGGACATGTAGGATTCATACTTGGGGTGGGATAGGGCAGAGCCGATGTTTAGTTTGAAGATGTTGTTATGATGACTTGGAAAACACTAAGTACAGTTTACAAGTGTTTATCCTGCTGAAGATGCCACCAGTTTATTTTTGTGTGAGTGTGTTGGCTGTTGTTGTACAACACTGCAACATTCTCAATCCTTACTATTGTCATTCATATTTATAGCACTTTCATTTGGTTTACATGAATGAATGAGTGCCTCATCTGAAAATGTTAACTCCACTGTTGCTTCCTCTGAGCACAGTAGACCACACAGCAAGACACTACTCTACTGGCTCAGTTAAACCTGTAGTCATATGAATCATGGCTTTACAATGTTATGATGATTGTTTGAACCCAGGTTTCTCCATTTACAGTGTTTTTTATGAGAGGAATTCTTTCAACTCTAAAGTTGAATTCTAATGTCAGATTGCTTTGATGGAGACCATCACACATAAATGACTGCATTTGTAATCTTTGTTTAAATCATACAACCTCTCATTTCAAAATTGTCAACTCTTTCCGAAGGATACCTGATACCACTCAAAACGCCAATTAAATCTGCATATCAGAATAGCTTTTTTCGTTAATGAATCATGTGGAAGAAGGACTTGAATTTAGGTACCAAATGGAACCCTATTCCCTACATAGTGCACTTATTTTAACCATAGCCCAATGGGCCCTGGTCAAAAGTAGTGCACTATAAAGGGAATAAGGTGTAATGTGGGATGCAGAGGCTGTACTTCTCTATCTATCCCCCTGCCTGCTCCAGTCAGACAGTCAGTCAGCTTCAGTGAGCCAGTTAGTTAAGATAATCTACTAATGACATTATTTAGATCCTGAGGAGTTTGTTTGGACTCAAGCAACAGCTTTAGTTTCGTTTAAAGTGATGGGCTCCATTAGGTAGAGTCCTGGGCTTATGTCCCAAAAGGGGGCCATTTGTGATGCAAGCCAGTGGTTCATGTCAGGGTTAGAGACCTCCATGTTTGGACGGCCAATGAACATCTAAAATAAGGGTAAATAAACTGTAGCCTGGTTCCAGATCTGTTTGTGCTGTCTTGCTGTCCTATGGTCATTCGTTGTCATGCCAATGAGTTGGTGTGTAGGAGGGAGCCTTGTTATTTGTCTCTGCTGTGTTTTAATGGGGATAAACCCAGCGGGAGGGCCATAGTAAGTGTACTGGGTCCATAGCCGCATCGCTGGCAGGATCGGTGTCTGTCCTAGTCAGCCACATTACACTCGCTGGTCAATGACACATGTAACTCTATACGCCAGTGATTGCATTTTTCGCTTACCGTGTCAATTGTTTTCTGTTTCCATCGCAAGAAAAACTGCATTCCAATTACTTTAAACTGTTTTCTCTCCCAGTCTGAGATAAATTATGAGGTGTGTGTGCGTGTGCGTGAGCGTGGCAGCTGTGAGATTGAACATGAAGGGTGTTTTTGTAAATGACTGTCAGATCAGAACATCACCACCTCAGCTTCTACCACTTGTGAGAGAGTGATTGATGGATGTGTTTAAGAATCACCTAATTTCTCACTAGATACTGCAGCCCTCAGAGCTTAACCATGACAACTGCCCTGGAATATGGAGCTATGTAAATACAGTATGTCTGATTGTTATGTAGAGTTGAGTACAAATATCGTCCTGGCTACCTGGCATTTTGTCAACAATCAAGTTCCTTGGGGTGTGAAAGGCATAATTTTATTCAAATCAATTCCAACAGGAGTTTCTGCAAGCCAACAGGGAACAACAGACATCTGACTGAACCATGCAAATAGCAAGCATTGATTTTAACAAGCCAGCCTACAGGAGATTTCACGCATTCAGTTCACCTCTCTTTGTGGATTGAATTAAATCTACAGTGTATGGGTAGAACTATATTGTGTTACATTTTATATACAGAACAACAAGAAAGGGACAAACACCGAAAATTGTTGTAAGCTAACATGTGACAGTGCAGATGTATCTGACTGTTATGTATTCAATGTGTCAATGTTGAAATTGTAATGAAAAGGCTCACGGTTCCTGGATCCTGGTGAGAGAAAGACATCATGTCTGTCAATGAGCGATTATCTAGATATTTGTCCATGGTGTTTCTAACTGTAAGATAACACCAGTGTCTGGATGTTCCGGTCTAGTGGTGATTAGCTTCCTGGTGACTTCTCACTCACACTGCCACAGAGGGAGCAGTTGTGTCCACATGCGTGGAAGTAAGCGCTCAATCGCTGACCCTTTTTTCTGGAAGACAGGATTCTTTTTGTCAGGACAGAGAGGAAGACGGAGAAAGCGGAAGACCAGCTGAGAGGAAAGGACGGGAAGGAATCAAGACAACAGTCAAGCCCCTCATGTCCTCCCCCACTGCCCCCTGTTCAGTCCAACCCAATCCTGTTACAGGCAGCTGTTTTCTGCAGCTGYAGACTCCAGGGCATTGGCTATCCACAGTACACATACAAAGAGCCTTCTATTTGTTCAGATCAGGGGCCCCAAATTGTGTAGCAATGCGTTGGCTGTAGGTGTCTTGGGTCTTCAAAAAAAAAAAACATTTACCAGAAAAGTACAGTAGTTCCTTTTTATGGATAACTACAATTTACTGGAGTAATTTGTGAAATCCCACTGTCATTTTAATGTTATATGTTAACCTGTGAATACAATACATTTATTCATTGAAGCCATAGACATCAGTTGTTACAGTGTATAGAGTCATAGACCATATAGGCCTATATACTGTGTATATCTGAGGCCAGGGGTTTGAACATGGCCCCATATAGTCCTGATGACTATATTATGGACTTCAAAGGGAAACCCAGACACGAGCTGCCCAGTGACGCGAGCCTACCAGATGAGCTAAATGCCTTTTATGCTCGCTTTGAGGGCAAGCAACGCTGAAGCATGCACGAGAGCACCAACTGTTCTGGATGACTGTGTGATAACGCTCTCGATAGCCGATGTGAACAAAAATGTGTACTTGTGTACTTAGTCCCCTCCTGTACTCCCTGTTCACCCACGACTGCGTGGCCAAACACGACTCAAACACCATCATTAAGATTGCTGACAACACAACAGTGGTAGGCCTGATCACCAACATTGATGAGACAGCCTATAGGGAGGAGGTCAGAGAACTGGCAGTGTGGTGCCAGGACAACAACCTCTCTCTCAATATGAGCAAGACAAAGGAGCTGATCGTGGACTACAGGAAAAGGTGGGCCGAACAGGTCCCCATTAACATTGACGGGGCTGTAGTGGAGCGGGTCGAGAGTTTCAAGTTCCTCAGTGTCCACATCACCAACGAACTATCATGGTCCAAACATACCAAGACAGTTGTGAAGAGGACACGACAAAACCTTTTCCCCCTCAGGAGACTGAACAGATTTGGCATGGGTCCCCAGATCCCCAAAAGGTTCTACAGCTGCACCATCGAGAGCATCCTGACTGGTTGCATCACCACCTGGTATGGCAACTGCTCGGCATCTGACCGTAAGGCGCTACAGAGGGTAGTGCGTACTGCCCAGTACATAACTGGGACCAAGCTTCCTGCCATCCAGAACCTATATAATAGGCGTGTCAGAGGAAAGTCCATAAAATTGTCAGACTCCAGTCACCCAAATTATAGACTGTTTTCTCTGCTACCGAACGGCAAGCGGTGCCGAAGCGCCAAGTCTAGAACCAAAATGCTCCTCGAAGTTCTTCCCACAAGCCATAAGACTGCTGCACATTAATCAAATCACTACCGGACTATTTACACTGCCCCCCCCCCCCCCCCTTTTGTACACTGCGGTCACTCGCTGTTTATTATCTATGCATAGTCACTTCACCCCTACCTAGATGTACAAATTACCTCAACTAACCTGTACCGTTGCACACTGACTCGGTACCAGTACCCCTGTATATAGCCTCGTTACTCTTATTATGTTACTTTTTATTATAATTTTTTACTTTAGTCTATTTGGTAAATATTTTCTTAACTCAATCAATCAATCAAGTTTATTTTATATAGCCCTTCGTACATCAGCGAATATCTCGAAGTGTGTACAGAAACCCAGCCTAAAACCCAAACAGCACCAACAATGCAGGTGTAGAAGCACGGTGGCTAGGAAAAACTCCCTAGAAAGGCCAAAACCTAGGAAGAAACCTAGAGAGGAACCAGGCTATGAGGGGGCCAGTCCTCTTCTGGCTGTGCCGGGTGGAGATTATAACAGAACATGGCCAAGATGTTCAAAATGTTCATAAATGACAAGCATGGTCAAATAATAATCAGGAATAAATGTCATTGGCTTTTTAAGAGTTGAAAACAGCAGGTCTGGGACAGGTAGGGGTTCCATAACCGCAGGCAGAACAGTTGAAACTGGGACAGCAGCAAGGCCAGGTGGACTGGGGACAGCAAGGAGTCATCATGCCGGTAGTCCTGACGTATGGTCCTAGGGCTCAGTTCCTCCGAGAGAGAGAAAGAAGGAGAGAATTAGAGAGAGCCAAGATTTTCAAAATGTTCATAAATGACAAGCATGGTCAATAATAATCAGGAATAAATGTCAGTTGGCTTTTCATAGCCGATCATTAAGAGTTGAAAACAGCAGGTCTGGGACAGGTAGGGGTTCCATAACCGCAGGCAGAACAGTTGAAACTGGGACAGCAGCAAGGCCAGGTGGACTGGGGACAGCAAGGAGTCATCATGCCCAGTAGTCCTGATGTATGGTCCTAAGGCTCAGGTCCTCCGAGAGAGAAAGAAAGAGAGAAGGAGAGAATTAGAGAGAGCATACTTAAATTCACACAGGAACACTGGATAAGACAGGAGAAGTACTCCAGATAAACCAACTGGCCCTAGCCCCCCGACACAAACTACTGCAGCATAAATACTGGAGGCTGAGACAGGAGGGGTCAGGAGACACTGTGGCCCCATCCGATGATACCCCCGGACAGGGCCAAACAGGAAAGATATAACCCCACCCACTTTGCCAAAGCACAGCCCCCGCACCACTAGAGGGATATCTTCAACCACCACTTACAATCCTGAGACAAGGCCGAGTATAGCCCCCAAAGATCTCCACCACAGCACAAACCAAGGGGGGGCGCCAACCCAGACAGGAAGATCACGTCAGTAACTCAACCCACTCAAGGCGCACCCCTCCTAGGGACGGCATGAAAGAGCACCAGTAGCCAGTGACTCAGCCCTGTAATAGGGTTGAGGTAGAGAATCCCAGTGGAGGGGAACCGGCCAGGCAGAGACAGCAAGGGCGGTTCGTTGCTCCAGAGCCTTTCCGTTACCACTTCACACTCCTGGGCCAGACTACACTCAATCATATGACCTACTGAAGGATAAGTCTTCAGTAAAGACTTAAAGGTTGAGACCGAGTCTGCGTCTCTCACATGGGTAGGCAGACCATTCCATAAAAATGGAGATCTATAGGAGAAAGCCCTGCCTCCAGCTGTTTGCTTAGAAATTCTAGGGACAATTAGGAGGCCTGCGTCTTGTGACCGTAGCGTACGTGTAGGTATGTACGGCAGGACCAACTCGGAAAGATAGGTAGGAGCAAGCCCATGTAACGCTTTATAGGTTACAGTAAAACCTTGAAATCAGCCCTTGCCTTAACAGGAAGCCAGTGTAGGGAAGCTAGCACTGGAGTAATATGATCAAATTTCTTGGTTCTAGTCAGGATTCTAGCAGCCGTATTTAGCACTAACTGAAGTTTATTTAGTGCTTTATCCGGGTAGCCGGAACGTAGAGCATTGCAGTAGTCTAACCTAGAAGTAACAAATGCATGGATTAATTTTTCTGCATCATTTTTGGCAGAAAATTTCTGATTTTTGCAATGTTACGTAGATGGAAAAAAGCTGTCCTTGAAACAGTCTTGATATGTTCGTCAAAAGAGAGATCAGGGTCAAGAGTAACGCCGAGGTCCTTCACAGTTTTATTTGAGACGACTTTACAACCATCAAGATTAATTGTCAGATTTACAGAAGATCTCTTTTGTTCTTGGGACCTAGAACAAGCATCTCTGTTTTGTCCGAGTTTAAAAGTAGAACGTTTTCAGCCATCCACTTCCTTATGTCTGAAACACAGGCTTCTAGCGAGGGCAATTTTGGGGCTTCATCATGTTTCATTGAAATGTACAGCTGTGTGTCTCCGCATAGCAGTGAAAGTTAACATTATGTTTTCGAATGACATCCCCAGAGGTAAAATATATAGTGAAAACAATAGTGGTCCTAAAATCGGAAGCTTGAGGAACACCGAAATGTACAGTTGATTTGTCAGAGGACAAACCATTCACAGAGACAAACTGATATCTTTCCGACAGATAAGATCTAAACCAGGCCAGAACTTGTGCGTGTAGACCAATTTGGGTTTCCAGTCTCTCCAAAAGAATGTGGTGATCGATGGTGTCAAAGGCAGCACTAAGGTCTAGTAGCACGAGGACAGATGCAGAGCCTCGGTCTGACGCCATTAAAAGGTAATTTACCACCTTCACAAGTGCAGTCTCAGTGCTATGATGGGGTCTAAAACCAGACTGAAGCATTTCGTATACATTGTTTGTCTTCAGGAAGGCAGTGAGTTGCTGCGCAACAGCTTTTTCTAAAATTTTTGAGAGGAATGGAAGATTCGATATAGGCCGATAGTTTTTTATATTTTCCGGGTCAAGGTTTGGCTTTTTCAAGAGAGGCTTTATTACTGCCACTTTTAGTGAGTTTGGTACACATCCGGTGGATAGAGAGCCGTTTATTATGTTCAACATAGGAGGGCCAAGCACAGCAGCTCTTTCAGTAGTTTAGTAGGAATAGGATCCAGTATGCAGCTTGAAGGTTTAGAGGCCATGATTATTTTCATCATTGTGTCAAGAGATATAGTACTAAAACACTTAARTGTCTCTCCCGATCCCAGGCCCTGGCAGAACTCTTCTTGAACTGCACTGTTGGTTAAGGGCTTGTAAGTAAGCATTTCACGGTAAGGTCTACACTTGTATTTGGCGCACGTGACAAATTAAGTTTGATTTGATTTATTACAGACAGAAATACTCATCAGTTTCATCAACTGCCTGGGTGGCTGGTCTCAGATGATCCTGCAGGTGAAGAAGTCGGATGTGGAGGTCCTGGGCTGGCGTGGTTACACATGGACTGCATTTGTGAGGCCGGTTGGATGTGCTGCCAAATTCTCTGAAAACGTTGGATGCGGCTTATGGTAGAGAAATAACAATCAATTCTCTGACAACTCTGGTGGACATTCCTGCTGTCAACATGCCAATTGCACACTCTTTCAAAACTTGAGACATCTGTGGCGTTGTGTGGTGTTGTGTAACAAAACTGCACATTTTAGAGTTACCCTTTATTTCCCCCCAGCACAAGGTGCATCTGTGTAATAATCATGATGTTTAATCAGCTTCTTGATATGCCACACCCCTCAGGTGGATGGATTATCTTGGCAAAGGGGAAATGCTCACTAACAGGGATGTAAATAAAAATGTGTGCACGAAATCTGAGAGAAATAAGCTTTTTGTGGGTATGGAACATTTCTGGGATCTTTTATTTCAGCTCATGAAACCTGGGACCAACACTTTACATGTTGCGTTTATATTTTTTATAGAAAATGAATACAATTCTGCCTACTAGTTGCTCCTGACTGGAGAATCGGCATCCTCAGGTAATGCTGTAGGCTTCAAACACCGAACACTGTTTGTGTGTGTCTGTCTGTCTGTCTGTCTGTCTGTCTGTCTGTCTGTCTGTCTGTCTGTCTGTCTGTCTGTCTGTCTGTCTGTCTGTCTTACCTGCCTAACTGTCTGTCTGCCTAACTGTCTGTCTGCTGCTGAAGCACAATGCTACTCCCTGTAGGGAACAATAAGGTTCCAGATACTATATTAGACTGGGAAGGCTTTTGAGCTTCTCTCATTAATTTTCAGCACACAAAATTAATTGTTTCTGGTGGAAACAGTATACCAGCTACAAAATACAAATTCTATAATAAACAAATATGAATGAACCTGATTCCTGTGTCATCCTCATGAGAGCATAGCTTACTCACGTGAAACATGCTCTGTGCTATGTAAATCAATACTACATTGTATTACCATAGAAATCTATTTCAACATTTCTCAAAATGAGCCTTTGCTTGTTTTTGGAGATTCATATGAGCAGTTCTACAGGCTCCATGTGTTAGTGTCAGAGAGAAGGAAGGAACAGGGAGGTTAGGTAGAACTATCTGACAATTCTGGTTTTCACACTTCTACCCTTTGGGGGCCAGGCTGTCACTGTGGCTTGCCTGACTCCACACACTCCAGATGTGTCTGTCACTAAACATGTTCTCATGGAAATGACTTGTGTAGTTTCAGCTAACAAATGTAGTTCTCTGTAAAAACTATTTGCACATTATCTAAGATAGTATTAAAAATTCAAGAGTTTAGTTTTTAGATTTGGAATTTAAAAGGAAAAATTGTATTTTGCGGTATGGGCCTCCAACCATAACCATAGAAATCCTGGCACTAGGACAGAGTACATCTCTGTTTGCCAACATGTCCTAATGAGTGAAACCATGCATGTGTGGAGTATATTAGCCGGCTCATACCATAGCACTCCAACATTTGATYTGGATGTTGAGGAGAACATCCTGCCTGGCTGGAAAGCTCAAACTGAATCTTTAAAGGTGCAAGCTGACATTGGGACATCCATTTTTTAAAACTTTTATATTAATGATATATAGGCATTGATTGTTGAAGAATAAAATGTATAAATGCCCCATCGGAACCCCAGAAAGTGGCAGGGTTATAGCTGTGTTGTTGTTTGAATTCCGGATTGCCCTTTAACAGTGWGTGACCTGTATTTTCCCCTTTCTAGACAGCATGTCTGAAGTAGAATTAATGACCAATGTAGACGTAAAGGGTTTTAGTCTAAGAATAATGCTGCATTGTCTTTCTATTTCTGGAGATGGTGTCATTACATTAAAACATGTTTTAGAGAGTTCCACCTTGAAACTTTACTGACTTTGGAAAGGATTTGTGTAAAGAACACCAGAGACAATAGAAAGTATGTTTATCATATTTTCAAGAGGACCATAAGGGAAATAAGTCCCAGATTGTATTGTGTGTTATCCTCGATGATGTTACTCATGTACACGACATGTATGTCTTTCATGTTTGATGCATGCTTGTTAATAAAATGGTAGAATGAATCACCTAAACTACTAGTATGCTAAGGGAGATTGTTTATTTTCTTTTAAGGAAAGCTTGTGATAATATGTGACTCAAAATCTTAGGATTGGTTGCATTTTGGGTTTCTTAGCTGTATAGTCCCTCTATGGAAATTATCAAATTCACACTATGAATGTCATCTATACATCAGGGAAGTATGCCTTTTTTATGGTTACTTCTATGGAATCTTTTTGATGTTTTTCACTACAAGAAACTGGTTTTCTATGGCTCTCTGTGTGATCATAGTGAATGCGCCCTTGTGTGCATGATGGTGATTGATATGCAAAATGTTAGACATAATAACTGGAGCTATTGTACATAGGATTAAACAACTGTGAGGGCAAGTTCAAAGATTCATTTACGTCAAGCATCCTCTCCAGTTCTATTTGATAGAAGCCCAGCACATAGACACTGTTCACTCTGAATCTTCTACCATCATTGTAGCCTTACACACACCAGATATTCAAATGTTGTGAAATATGTCATGCGAAAGGGGTCATATATGACATGTGGCTTTATACTGTTTATGTGCTGTGGATCGTCTGTGGGCAGCAGGCTATTTGCATCTCCTATAACCTCACTAACAATGTTCATTCTGTATTGCAATGGCCATTTACATAGTCCACGGTCTACTATACTCTGCATAGAGTCTCTGTTTTCAATAAATCAGGCCATAGATTGAAAACAGCTGTTTGTAGGAGCCAGACCAGACACCAAACCAGCCACCATTCTGGAGACTACGAGTCATCACTGAAAGAGCCTTTTTCCTCCTGGCCAGCTCCCTCACCTCCTCCTCCTCCTCCTCCATTTTAGCACCTGAATGCCAAGTCTGGCATAATGATGCATGATATAGTCTGATCCATGCAGCCATTGGTGCAGGAGGAGTTAGTGATGAGCAGCCAAAATGCCTCAGAGGAACTTTAACCTCGGTTAAATGAGGGCAGATCCACTCTGAGCACTGTGTTTTAATTGCAAACAAATCACTGGGATGGATAACTGGGGCTAGAGGGTGTGGGAGGAGGGAGGAGAAGGAGAGGAGGGGGGAGAGGGAGGAGAAGGAGAGGAGGCTGGTGGTGATGATGATGAGTTGCCATGACGACGACATCGGCGATGGGGTAACCTTGTCGTGGCAACGCTGGGAGGATTAAGAGAACAGAAAGACGTAACACCCCAGCTCAGCTGTCTGAATTAGAAGGAGAAGGCTGATGTTGGCTATTGTTATCTCTGCTCAGACACAGACACCTTGGCGGAAAACCAAGACTGCATTTCCTTGCAGATATTTTGTTTGGTTTGCCTTAAAGATATAAAAGTACATGTTGAAAGGCCAGACAGAGTCTGAAGGTAGAAGACTGGTTTCATGTGCAATTTTAAAACAGCATCTGAACATGCCCATAATTCTGGGACCTCTATTGCATTGTAGCCTCTAAGGAACCATCCAAAAACACAAACATAATTAATTACATTAATGATTGATTGATGAGTCTGTTAGACCATTGACCACTGAGGCTGTGAATAGAGGACCTGTTATGTTGGGGTAGTCAGACATTCAGAGGTTCAGGTGGACATGATCGTATAATGAGCAATCTCTGTTGACTAATTAAACAAAGACTCAGATGCAGCCTGTATCTGTCAGAGCGAGAGTTGAAAAAGTAATCTCCCCAACAGAGATTATCTTCCCCTGCTAGCAGCATAAGGCTGAGTCATTTGTTTAAATGATTATAGTGACAGTAACTGGCTGTATGTTCCAATACAGCCTAATTTTCACCTGGGATTTTGTACTGGTCATGCTTTTAACGGGATGTTCGTTTTGGGGCAATACACCTAAGCCATAGTAAGTGTAAAACCAAAGAAATGTGTAAAAAAAACATGTAGAGATACCGAAAGCCAGTAAAGTAAGTCAGTTATTCTCAGTTCCATCCATCCAAGATGTGCCAAATCTGCAAAGTCACCCACTCTTATACGAACTCTCAAGTGACACTTCCTCATTGACATATTATGCTAAATAATTAATAGAGTCTGGACTCTCGTAAAGGCCTCTGAAGGTAATGGAAAGCTTGATTCTACAGTAGGTGGTAGCTATTACAGCTATGGGTTCATGACAAGAGCTGGCACCAAATGGCACCATATTCCCTATATAGTGCATTACTTTTGACCAGTGCCCATCGGGAATAGGGTGCCTTTTGGGACGCTGCCATGGTCAATTTGAGATTAGTGAGCAGCAGCAGATGGTTATATTGCTAATTAGCTCTGTTTTAGCTCAGAGGGTTTTAGATGAGACTGTGAAGGACAAGCTGCCTCTAAGCACACCGTCTGCAAACCATACTCTTCACTCACCTCTTAGGGTGTGCACGAAAATTGTATCCTATTCCCTATGTAGTGCACTACTTTTGACCAGAGCCCCACATCTCTGGTCTAAAGTAGTGCACTATGTAAGGAATAGGGTTCAATTACAGATGCCTCTTTACTGTGTCATTCCTTCTGACTTGAAGCAGCAGCCTCTCGCTAGCTGTATTCTCTTCACCAGTGGAAAAGTGACAGCAATCCGCAGCAACTCTGACTGGCAGCTTACTGCTTTCTGTTGGTAGAGGGAGGAGGCCCAAAGTGGCTTTTAATGCTTTGTGAAACTCCACCATAGTTTTGTGGTTAGCAGCTTGTGAAAAACCCTCATCACTTGTGGCTACTAAGATCAAACTGTTGCCTTGCTTAATTACACTGTWTAGACTTACATTCCAGATCTAGGTGCCATAGAGAGCGAGAGAGTGTGCGCTTGTGCTGGTGTGTTGGAGTGTGTGCAGTCACAAGGGACTACTCCAGGCCTCTGTCATATCGTATGGCCCCTCTCAGGATGAATGCCTTTTGAATGGTCCTTTGAGTATTGGATGGAGGCTGGGTAATTGCCATTGTTACAGCACACACACACACACACACACACACACACACACACACACACACACACACACACACACACACACACATTACCTAACCATTAATAGTCATAATGGTGAGGAGGCGGACAGTTAAAAGGCGCTGGATAACTACCTGGCTGCCTGACCACAGTGTGTGTGTGTGTGTGTGTGCATATATTTTCTCTACAGGACAGTAAGCGGTCTGCCGTTGCAATGCTTTCTGAAGGAGCACTTTTTATGCTGTCATAGGGCATGTTTACCTTTCTCTTTCTGTTTCATTTTGTTTGACCCAAGAAACGCATCCGCTTGGCGGCAAAAAATCTAATTCATACCTTAAGTGAAACTATCTTGAAAAGTACCAGTAAGCATTTGTGTGTTAGGAGGAAATAGTAGTWGACAAATCTTAATAATCATAGCAATACTTACAGTTGGACAAAAGCAGCTTAGCTCTCTCAAAAATCTATTTCCACAGTGTTGTTTTACTGGGACATTGTGTTCAACTGTGGATTTGGGATTTATGATCTGACTGGGGTCATGTGAAATTTATAATTCAACAWTATCTCTCTCGCTTTCTCTCTCTTTCTTTCTTTCTCTCCCTCCCTCCCTCCCTCTCTTTCTCGATCACTCTTCTCTCTTTCTCTTCCAGCACCTTCAACCCCTTAGCTATTTTATAACTTTAGTATTTCAGTTGTATAAACATCAGTTGACATGAAATCATATTTCACATCTTCCACCTATGGTATGACATGAAGTCAGACTTGACATCTTCCTGACCCCATGTTAAACCAACTAGCTCTCACAGTCTCACGTCAGAATTAGACATTCATCCATGTTTCTGAAATGTCAAATTTAGAAGTGGAACTGACAGCGATTTTAACTACTTTGTAGATATGAAACAAACAGACAATCATAATATCAGTCAAAAACATAAAATTCCCAGTTAATGCTACAAAACTAACTTCATAAGAGGTTTTAAAAATAGGTTCTACTTGACTTAAAATTACATACATTGTTTGCTGCCTCCATTCAGGATGTACTGTTTTAGTCTCAACGACGCAATCTTTTTTTGAGACAAAAACGGAGGAATGTAACTAAGATCATGTCATGTCATTGGAGGAGAGGGTGAGTGACTGGCGTTTTCCCCTCATATCGTTTTTCTGTGGCTATACACAGSTAGAAATGTAGGTGTCATTTGGTTAGCTTGCAAGAACTTGAACGAATTATCCAGTTAGCATATGTCTTGCGTTCAAACATTTACTCTGGCTATCTACTCTGATTTCAGAGCACTCTCATCTGAATGTGCCAGATGAATTAACAAACGCGCAACACCGGCTGAATATGTCCAGTGTCAGTAAACGTAGGCAAAAAAAAGGTACTAGTTAGTCACGAATTATGTAGATAACATGTAAACAGCCTAGCTAACCAGCTCTGCTAGGGCGAGTAAAAAAGTCAGATTGAGGTGTTCTCTCATTTGTGTCAATAGGACTGAAACGTTCCCAAATGTAAGAGGACTCCGATGGTATTGACATATTTTCACGAAATCCAGGTGTATTTTGTGGCTTTTAACGAATGCGTTCTAATGATCTAAAGCCGCGCTGTTGCAACTGCCTGTAAACACACAGTCCAGTTCAATGTGAATGATGGGCAGGACCAACTACCTGGTAAACACACAGTCCAGTTCAATGTGAATGATGGCAGGACAAACTACCTGTAAACACACAGTCCAGTTCAATGTAATGATGGCAGGACCAACTACCTGTAAACACACAGTCCAGTTCAATGTGAATGATGGCAGGACCAACTACCTGTAAACACCCAGTCCAGTTCAATGTGAATGATGGCAGGACCAACTACCTGTAAACACACAGTCCAGTTCAATGTGAATGATGGCAGGACCAACTACCTGTAACACACAGATCCAGTTCAATGTCAATGATGGCAGGACCAACCCTGTAAACACACAGTCAGTTCAATGTGAATGATGGCAGGACAACTACCTGTAAACACACAGTCCAGTTCAATGTGAATGATGGCAGGCCCTCTGCCTGTAAACACACAGTCCAGTTCAAAGTGAATGATGGCAGGACCAACTACCTGTAAACACACAGTCCAGTTCAAAGTGAATGATGACAGGACCAACTACCTGTAAACACACAGTCAGTTCAAAGTGAATGATGACAGGCCCAACTGCCTGTAAACACACAGTCCAGTTCAAAGTAAATGATGGCAGGGCCTGTGGCAAATGGCTTGTTTTGCATAAAAGCCTACTGTAGTTTTGATTGGCTATGGTGCACCGGTCTGCGTAGACTCCGGTCCTGGGCGAGACGGATGTTTTTATTAGGTTTCATTTACTGCAGTGTCTATCAATTGTCCAAACGCACGGCTGCTTTCCCATTTTATATTGCTATAGAATTTTCACAAATTCTAAGAATTTATGAAAAAGTTAAAATGACCATCGCTAAGTGCTTGCTTGTCAGAAAAAAGAAGTGTCATTCTTCCTAGGGGTGTATATGAACAGATTTGAATAAGATTTAATGTTGCTAAAATGCTGTCAGTTCCACTTGAAGGTTAAATTAAGGCATTAACTCCGGATTTTTAAGTTTAGGGTTGAGTTTAGACATTAACTCAGAAATCTTAAGGTTAGGCATTCACTCCGAATAGTAAGGGTTAAGGTTTGGTATAGACTTAAAACAAAAATCTTTCTATTGCTGGATTTTAACATGCAACTTTTGGAATCAGAGGCAGATGCTTACGCCCATCTGCCATCCCTGTCCGCAATGCCCTAGCAAAACCGAAACCTACTTGAAGGTAACAGCACTCACTGTTGCCCCTGGTGGCTGTTTTCCACGTCATCTCCCGACATCCTCAGACATGGATGGACGTTGAATACTGACTTGTATCATGGTTGACCTGGCTGTGTTAAACAGCTGTAGCAGGAGAGACATTTCAAACAAGAACACAAATACACACACATGCACACACACCAAACGCTGCCTGTCTGCGTCCACCAAGGTGAACTTGATCATAGCCCGAGGGCCTGTAGTTCTGAATACAGGCTGCAGCCATGTGAAGGTGTTATTAATTAACGAGGAAGCCTGTGCCTCCTCGCTACGGAATGGGAAATTAGTCTTCTTCCAGTCTAAAACACCCCCACAAGCCTCCCACTGAGAACTAGACACTGTTCAATTATGAGAACTTTCAAAGTGAATAAATGAGGAGACAGCAACTTCATGAAATACTTTGCAGTGCTGAGATAATGCCATTTATAACTGCTTTATACATAGACTTGACTTTTAAATATTCATCAGGACTTTACCTTGATAAATGTTACATTATAGTTATTTTTGTATCTCTTTCTCACTCTCTCTTATGTCTCAGTCCCTCTCTTTCTCTCTCTCTCACTCTCATTTTCTCTCTCTCCTTTTCTCTCTCTCTCTCGCTCTCTCTGTCTCACAGAGGGGTCCCTAAAAAAGAGTTAAAACTTAATGATTGTTATTTTATTTGGTCATACTTTTTGCTGGCATATCTATTTGACATTTGACAGTAGGTTCTACAGTATCTGTGTAATTACTCGATCAATAATAGGCCTAATGTGCAAAGAAAGGCTGTCTATTCAGCTGCTCTATTCAATAGTGGTGTTTGTAGAGTCCTCTGTGCTTCACTGTGTGTAACAGAAGGCATGGTAAAGCCCTCAGCTCAATAACTTACCTATAGCCTTGACTCACACTGACTATTTGTCCAATCAGCATTGGAGACAGAATATTATATTGACTGCAATGACACAGCATTTAAATACATTTAAATTAAAATACAGTGACTTTAGAATGGTATCAACATACAGTACATTACATTATGTAGACATCATTCATATATTTGGATTTCTAAGACAGCCATCACCACACGATTATACCTTCAGAGTTGATAGGAGGGGGAAAAATAGGGTCTGGAATACAGTAATATATTAAGCCTCTTGTGTACTGTGCTGTGCTTGTTCAATTTGTACCACGACATCTGAATTTGAACCGCCAGCCTTTGATGCATTTAGATATATTCATTTATTCTGTGTGTTATTGCCAGGGCTACATAAGGACCTCCCTTTCTTGTTAAATGGGCTTTACTAAATACATGGGGTAATTCATCACTGGGATTATAGACGGAGAAACTCAAACTCCACTCCACTCCAGTGTGTGTGTGTGTGTGTGTGTGTGTGCGTGTGCGTGTGCGTGTGCGTGTGCGTGTGCGTGTATGTGTGTGGCAGACAGCCCATCTTCTGAAAAGAGCCAGTATGACGGTGGTCATTTTGACAGAGTCATAAAAATTATAATGATGCTCTCATCGAGGGGCCACAGTCCCATCATCATCAGACTGCTGCCTGCCTGACATTAATATATGCAAGAACCAGTAGCTGGATTAGAACACTGGTCCTGTAGAGCTTTATATCACAGCACTGTGAGCACAGACATCCCAGCCCATTTCCTTCTATCACCACAAATCATAAAGGTCCTTAAGGAAATGGAACTACGTTTTGCATAGCAAGTGGAACTACTGCACTAATGAAAGAGGATCCACTAAAACGTTTTTCCTGACAAACCAACCACATGTTCACTGCTTTTGAATATGTCTGTTAGGTTTTGATGTGGTGCACTAGTGCATTCACAGTGACATAACATGGCAAGCTGCAACAGAGTAGAGTGTTCTTGGACTGTTCTAGTTGGTTGCCAATGGGATTTGATTCGAGAGAGCAGCACAAAGGGCCCCACTCCACTGACTGATCTCATTAACCTTAAGGTGCTTGTATTTATCCCCAGGCACTTCCTGTTCCACTGTTCCTTATATGGTATTGCCTCGCCCCCCTAGAGAGAGAGACACACACACACACACACACACACACACACACACACACACACACACACACACACACAATTTGTGGTTCATTGTTGCCAATTGTAAATTGTAAATTGATTCCCCCTTCCTCCTGTCTCTGTCTCTAATTTTCTCTCTCACTCTCTCTTATTCAGTCTGTTTTGTGTGTTTGTTTGAGTCCATGTTGGAATGCTAGTTGGATGATGACATGTCGTCCAGAGGATGTTTGTTTAGGTCACAAGTTTCTATGTCAAACATCTGCTTCTCATAGAGCTACCAATGACTCCCATTTCCTAAATCCCCTGTCATGTTTAGAGAGAAGGATTAGCTTTGTGTTGCCCTGGAAACTCCCCCAACAGTTATGTTTGATATTAAGTGTGTGTGTGTGTGTGTGTGTGTGTGTGTGTGTGTGTGTGTGTGTGTGTGTGTGTGTGGGTGTGTGTGAGTGAGCGTGAGCGAGCGAGCGTGTGTGTGAGCGAGCATGTGTGTGTGTGAGCGAGCGTGTGTGTGTGTGTGAGCGAGCGTGTGTGTGTGTGAGCGTGCGTGCGTCCATACATACGTGTGTGTGTTTATCCTCCTGATTCCACAAGCAGAAAATCACTTCAGCTAATATCAAACTGTCTGTGAGGTCAACTTTATGTCCTCTACTGACTGGAATAGTTTAGAGATGTGTTTCTGTGGTTTTAATTAGCCTGCATGGGAACGGCTGGCCACTAAATATCTGAGCTAATCCCTCAGCTATGCAAATCGTGATTCCAATTTAGAGATGCCGTCCGCCAGAGGCGCTTTCCATAATGGATTTCTTCTTCTTCATTATTATTATTTTTAAATACAGAAAACATAAAATCACGATATCAGTTTTCTTCAACATTTGAATGGATTTAATTTGGATCGAACTGCACCATAAACCCTAGTTAGCAATGAACAAATGTAGGTTACAAAAATAAATACGTGTCTGTGGGGATAGCAGATGCTTACAATGCTGTCTAGAATGATATTGTAGGCATGACTCTATGTTTAAAATGAGCCTCAGACATGATTTCCCGTCCTTTGTGATCGGATGGTATGGAAACCTGGGTAAATACACACATCAATAGTAAAGTTGCAGAACAGGCACAAGGGAGTGATAGAGAGGCTGGTATTGAAAACCTATATGTTTTCTTGTCATGCATGCCCCAAGGGAAAAAACTAAGGTTGGTTGTTTATTAAAGGCGTAATATCATCTGGTAAGCTATAATGACTGGGTGTTATAGCTGCTCTGGTTGTTATTTTTATGCACTGTGAAGTTTAAGGACTAAAGACATAATGATTACAATGACCATTACTGAAACATTACTTAGCTGTCAATCTTGTGAAATAAAATGTMTTTGTAAACTTGTTACATATTGATACACTCTGTCCTTTAAAATGTCATGAAAATAGTATTTATCAATAGAAAAGATCATTAAGAACCTGTAGGGTTAAATGYGCTCCATACAATGTAGCCTGTAGAAGCTGCATCTGTTCTTCCCTGGGGTTTCTTAACACAGGATGGCGCCCTCATCTTTAGGTAGAGAACACAACCTCRTTCTTATGGGAAAAAAGGCACACCCTTTGCATACCATATTTGTCTTAATAAATATGACGTAATTGCCTAATGAATTGTTAATAAAACGCAATTAATAGGTGCAAATTGCACGCATGTTCACACATTTTAATTGCAAATCAGATTTTACATTAGGCCAGGCTAGTCCGATAATATGCCACACCTTTTACAAACACGATACGGGTAATTGTTCATTACATAGTTGTTTTTGCATTTATTGTCATCGACTGATTTATAGTTCATATGTAGGCCTACTAAAGATTCAATAGCCACAACGCTGACTGCAGAATCTCAGCTCTTGGAGTTATAATTATATTCAATGAAGAACATTTTATATCTGCAATGACATTAAACGAATCATATATTAAGGTTGTAACTCTAAGTTATTATTTTATATCACAGAAATTGGGAAGGGTCGATCAATTAGGGAGAAGGGGAGAAAACTAGGACTGGCAGGCACTAAGACATGTTGCTACCACGGAGAAAGTAGATGGGTCTCCAAAGAGAGAGGTGGTCCAACGCTACTCACCACTGTCATCAGAACAGTGCGAGCTGCTTGCCAGAGAAGCATCTACACGCTGCCTACTTGACATTCCATTGAAACTTTCACGTTTTGATCATGCAGCTTTTTCTGATTTGTGCAAACTGAAAAGCACTTAGATTTATCCGTTTATCTTGGAGACCACGACGGTGTTTGAATATCTAACGGRCCAGTTTTACGCACGCAATTTGTGTCCAGTGTATACAGGTTGTTGGGATAGCCGCTCCAACAGACAAAAGTTATGGACAAGTCATTTAGTGGTCTGGAAGGTTAGACCATGATATGTGCGTCTGCACATCAACGTTTTTGATGCGCGTCATGATTTTCTAGGCTCTTCACAGTGATTGTATGTGGCCCGCTGTTGCTAGTTACATGTTGTAAATCGTCGCTTCTTGGATATGGATACAATGAAACAAACGGCTGCTGTTGCAGAGATGCTGGCCTCCAAKGATTGCACATTACAGTTTCGGGAAAGGAGACAATTCGATAAGCGCTCCAGGGAAAGAATAGAGGCAGAGATGGATCGGGTGCGAACTCGGGAGAGATTTGAAGCCACTCTAGCCGGTCTCGGAGAGCTGGAATACTTGAGACAGCGACAGGAATTACTGGTCAGAAATGTGTTGAATCACCAGGAATATTCTATACCAACAGTAGATCTAATGTGCGTTACGCACGAGGAGAATTACTTGAACTCGGAGGAAAGACTTCTAGAAGAAAATATTTTATTGCTCAGAAAACAACTGGTATGTAGACTGAATATAAAGTCATGTATTTATTCCATCAAAGTGTTTGGGATAACGTTAATACTTATGATCATCATTTGGCTGAGTTTTATTTGCGTCCGTTATATTTTGGTTAGCCTACRTTTCAAAAGCTGTCATGAAATACAAGTATCTCTATTAGTGTATCGTTGGATTGAGACCATCTAAATTGTTCAACAAGAGGTCTATTTTCTGACTGAGTCGCAGCTCCAGTCCATTCACGTCCAGGGAAAATGAGAACATAGCGGAACATAGCCAAGACAAGCCTACTGATAAAAGTTGGCGACGTTGAGTTTGCTTCGCCAGGCAGGCGCAGACAAGAGGTGCGAAGTCTGTCAACGATTGTGGTATATGTCTATGATAAGTTTAAAATAAAAAAACAGGCCTCTAAATTATATTTCCAGACTACTTTCCAGAATAATTTTCAAATTTTGGCCMTTTAGTAGCATATGACCTGCTGTTGGCTTTTTTTCACTCACTCACAGATAAAATCCTGTATACATTTGTAACCTAATATTTTGGAAAAGTTCWATGTAATTATTTTCTAATGATTACAATAAATGAATGATTCCATTTGATCGATCTGTCATTATAAATCAATGCAAGCAATTGTGTCTCCAGAGGACAAGAGGTTCCCACAGAAATGATAGAGAATAGCAGGATGGCTATTTAAATCAAACTTCCTGAAGGGAGAAGGAAACTCCTGATGTACTCATGTGGTCTGCGAGGGGGTCCAGCCGCTTGAATGAGTCTTACTGATGCGTTACAATGGATGGGGTGACAAAGTAACTTTTACAAGCAGATCTCCCACCCCCTGCTGCTGTTAAAGGATGCCAGGGAGTTATTGGCTGGTTCTTTGAGATTAGGCCATTTAAACCGACCAAAACACACCTGGGTTCAATTAGGCAGTAAGGGCAAAAATCATGAATGGAGTATTAAAATGTATTGGGGGAAAAAGTTGCAGTTGTTGTATTATACCCTACCCCCATAGGGTTTATTGTAGGCCTAAATTAAATCTGATTTGGTTTTCAATTCTCATTCTATTATTACAGGCCATTTCACTCTCAGCCTACACAGACATTTCCTAATAAAATACAATTTAGACATTTACACATCCTCACTGGTTTGTTCAGTCACCCTGTCAACCCAGTGGGAGGGTAATTTTATTCAGCAAAACAACCGTTGGTCTGCCTCTGCTAGAGATGCCTTTCCCAAATGGTACTTTGTGTGGAAATGGTCTCTGAAGCCATAGCATGCTCAGAGCACATAAATCACCCACTGCCTCCTGTCAGAGGCCTGGTTTTATGGCCTGCCAATCTGCTGCTGCTGCAGAGAGAGGAAGGGCTGCATCTCAATATAGCCAGGAGTGTGTGTGTGTGTGTGTGTGTGTGTGTGTGTCATTACTGGGCTCAGTCATGGAGCAAATGGTAGCTAAAATGCTTAATGCACAGGGGACAGGCCTCCTGAGATGACTAGCAGGTAATTGGGAGTAATGTATCCTATGTCTGTAGTCACATAATTGTCACAAATGTAGCAAATGTAAATAGGGTCTGCTGTCACTGAGCCTTCAGGGTTGACATTTTCAGTTGGTCTTTGAATTCAAACCACAGTCTAGAACGGAATGGAGGAATGTAACCACCACATGATCTGGGTGATGTCATGTGTGACCCTGGCTGTTCCACATAACCTGCGTGTTTGATGGAGATRTTGTTTTGCTCCCACAAGACGTGATTCTAATTTAGTTTGGGATACTAATGGGTTCTGATAGGGCGWCATGGTCTCGCCAAGATGTTGAAGACTTGCAGCACAGTAACTACAGACTTACTTTTAATGACCAACATTCAAGGCTATGGAATTCATCAGAAATGGAACCAAAAATAAGGAGCTAAACATTCTGTTGCAATACAGAACAACACTATGGATTAAGCTATAATAATAATTAGGTTGGTGATTTTATTTGTCCTATTTCACACATGTACAACTCAGTGGCCTTGTGGTTATTGTCCGCCCTGAGATTGGAAGGTTGGTAGTTCCATCCCCGGCAGAGTCATACCAAAGACTGTAAAAATGGGACTCAATGCGTCTCTTCTTGGCACTCAGCAGTAGGGAGATAGATTGGGGGTAAAGCCCTGTGATAGATTAGCATCCGGGGGGTGTACTTGTACATCAAGCTGCCTCATGCTACAGAAACAGGAGATAGGCTCCTGCTCCTATGAGCCTTTCCGGGTCGCACAAGCCAAGGCTAATTACTTACAAGTGTGTATTAATATTCATGTGTAAATTGGAAATGTTTTTTTTGCATATCCAAACTCTCCCGGAGACACCCTCAGAATGGGGCCAACTGTAGATGTCATAGGCAGAACTGGCTGTAGTCCAGGGTTAAAGGCTCAGCGTTAACAAGCAACACCCTGGACAAGAGCTAAGGCAGAACTAACTGTAGTTGCTGTACAACTGTAACTAACTGTGTTACCTGTGCGCATGTTTCCCTCCAGAACTGCCTGAGAAGGAGAGATGCTGGTTTGATCAATCAGCTGCAGGAGTTGGACAGGCAGATCAGTGACCTCCGGTTGGACACGGAGGCGTCACGTGAACACGTGGAGACAGACAGCCGCCCGAGCTCAGGTTAGTCTGGTWCTACAATAGAATTAGAATGGATTCCAAAGGTTCTACTTCAGAATGTTACCCTGTGGAAACTAGACATGATTAGTAGGATCTGTCAACTGAGTGATTAAAAAAAAACATTTTTTATTTTTTTTTAACCATTTATTTAACTAGGCAAGTCAGTTAAGAACAAATTCTTATTTATAAGGATGGCCTATCCCCAGCCAAACCCTAACCCGAACGACGCTGGGCCAATTGTGCACCGCCCTATGGGACTCTCAATCAAGGCCGGTTATGATACAGCCTGGAATCGAACCAGGGTCTGTAGTGAGGCCTCTAGCACTGAGACCGCTGCKCCACTCAGGATCCGATTTCAACTTAAGTAGTTGAGGATACTGCAGAACGTGTAATCCCCCAAAGGTATAGGGTTTTTAACACATGGGTTCTCAAAGTGKGGTCTGTGGGCTGATCTCAAAATATATAACAAATATATATATTATTAGGTACACCCGTATAGTACCGATTTGGACCCCCCTTTGCCTCCAGAACAGCTACAGATACGCTGTGGTGTTCAATCATTGCTTAGTTGGTATCAAGGGACCTAATGTGTGCCGGGAAAACATTCCCTAGACCATTACACCATCGCCACCAGCCTGTACCATTTACACCAGGCAGAACAGGGCAATGGATTTATGATGCTTATGCCAAATCCTGACTCTGCCATCAGCATGACACAACAGGAACCGCGATTCGTCAGACCAGGCAATGTTTCTTCACTCCTCAATTGTCCAGTGTTGGTGATCGCGTGCCCACTGGAGCCACTTCTTCTTGTTTTAAGCAGATAGTCTGTCTCTTATACACATCTAGATGTGTATAAGAGACAGCCATTACACCATCGCCACCAGCCTGTACCATTTAAAGCTCAAAGTCACTTGTTATTTTTGTAGTTATTTAATTTTTTGTTATTTTTACCACTATTTCGTGATATCCATTTGGTAGTTACAGTCTTGTACCATCGCTGCAACTCCCTTATGGACTCGGGAGAGGCGAAGGTCAAGAGCCATGCTTCCTCTGAAACACAACCCTGCCAAGCTGCACTGCTTCTTGACACACTGCTCGCTTAACACGGAAGCCAGCCGCACCAATGTGTCGGAGGAAACACTGTCCAAATGACACGTGTCAGCGTGCATGCGCCCGGCCCGCCACAGGAATTGCTAGAGCGTGATGGGACAAGGACATCCCGGTCGGCCAAATCCTTGCTTAACCAGGACGACACTGGGCCAATTGTTCWCCGCCTCATGGGTCTCCCGGTCGTGGCCGGCTGAGACACAGCCCGGGATCGAATCCGGATCTGTAGTGATGCTTCTAGCACTGCGATGCAGTTCCTTAGACCGCTGCGGCTCTTGGGAGGCCCTCCCATTCTAAGGTTTAATCTAACAGTAACTGAATGCCTTTATGCCTGTCTGCCTGCTTTATATAGCAAGCGACAGCCACGTGACTCACTGTCTGTAGGAGCGAACCATTTTCGTAAGTTGGGTAGTGTACCTAAAAAAATAAAAAACCGTTAAAAATAATAATAATTACGTTTATTTTTTTTATTTTTATGAATATTACTAACAACAACAGATTGAACAAATGTTGGCCAAGGAATCCGTGGAATAAGTTTATAGGGTATAATAATACATTTTTATTATTGGGCATGCAATAAAAATTGCATTCTAATGGTGCATACGGACTGTTTCTTGTTGTCAAATTAACTGGGGCAAGCTTCAAACATGTAGATATTGCTCAGTCCCAGTCAATTTGAAAAGAGATTTGCTTGCCCCAGAGAATTTGACAACGAGATGTTTTTTGTGTGCCCAGTAGCATTTTGGGGGGGGAATATTGTGAAACACTATCAACACTTTTACTGTAGATATATTAACTACAGTTTCTGAAATTACAATGCAAAAATATTACATATAGCTCCTTTAATCTACAATTCATGTTCTTAACCCTGGGCAACATTGGCCTGGGAGGCTCACAGGGATATTGGTATCCACAGTACTCCACCAATTATACATTTTCCAACTCAATACTTTTTGTATTCCCCTTAAAGAAATGTGAAGCTAAATGCACTGCAATTCAAGCTTCAAAACTGCTATTTTTCTCTGTGCCTCATGTTTTCTTTCTGCCTCAAAATGTGTACGAATGCAGTATTTTAGCCTTAAAGCTGAAAAAAAGTATCTCTGCCCCATGACAATGTGTAGAATTGCAGGAAATTAGCTTGAAAACTGAAACATTCCCTGGGTCCAAGATTTGGTTCGTCCGGCCATGCACTGCAAAAGTCACAGTAAAAAACTAATTCTATAATATTTTTTTCTCACTCGAGTTGTGTTCTGATTGAGGGGGTCCCTGATGAGTTTGCTATCACAAAATGGGTCCCTGGCCCCAAAAAGTTTTAGAACCCCTGTCTTAGCAAATGAATACAAACATGACATACAAATGACTGACAATGCAAAACATTTGCAAAATGGGCACATGGAGAATTAGCATTCCACCGGGCATAAATTACAGAGCAGATGTAGGGTATGCTACGCTGCAAATATAACAAACTTTCATCTAGTATAAACCCCATCTACACAAAGCCTTGTTTTTTTAAGTGCTTGAGATTTTCTGCCTTAATTATTTTAATAGCCGCAGCCTGTCATGTAATAAATTGTTGGATGACAGCTTCCTCCATGAAGTGTGTAAAATCAATGTGTTAAAATGTTCCCTTCTGTTTCTCTGCCCTTTCTCTCGGTGTCACTGTCTCTCTCTCTATCCAGGCTTTTACGAGCTGAGCGACGGCGCTTCAGGGTCCCTCTCCAACTCTTCCAACTCGGTGTTCAGCGAGTGTTTGTCCAACTGTCGCTCCAGCACCTGTTTCTGCAGTCCCCTCGACACATCGCTGTGTGCCTCCGAGGGAAGGCTCAAATCTGCAGGTGAGAGAGAAGCCCCCACATCACAGCCCCCATAGCACCAGGGTTTGGGCCAATTCATTTCAATTATTTCAGGAAGTAAAATGAAATGCAGCATAGTACAGCACAACATAGACCCCCACAGCACAGCCTCCCATAGCAAAGTCTAGAACACCACTGGACAGCCTATCCTAGCATAAGACAGCACAGCAAAGCCTAGGGCCCATGGATATGACAGGGTCCTGGTGTTTTATTTCACATGGTCTATCTAGGGAGCAACAAACAGGCTGAATCCTTTTGTTGTCCTTTGCTGTGTAAACACACACTCTTTCCTTCTTTCCCCAAAGACCCCCATCAGGCCGTCACCCACCCACCACATATCCACTTAACTTGGGTCTCAGCTCTGTTCCAGCTGGCCCCAGTTCAACTTCTAATAGTTTCCTTGGTGTCATTGCCATTAGTGGGGTTTGTTGTGACAACTCTTTGATTCAGTTTCAAACGAGAAAAAAAGAGTAGGAAGGAAACCTCAAACACTATTTGTGTCCCAAATGGCACCCTTTTCCCTACACAGTGCACCAGAGCCTTATAGGCACTATATATAGTGTCATTTGGGATATGGCCAATATCAGTTGAGCTGGATTCCCAGCCAGGCCAGGCAGATGGCTCAGCTCTAACTAACAGCCACACCTGTGATGATAAGACACAAACAAAAGGACCATTAACACGTCCAAACCAACTGCCTTCTTCGTTAGCATATTGAGAGGATGGTTTGCTTTGCTTAGCCTGTCAACACTACACACCTACTGTAAGCTTCTGTGTGGCATTATTGTTGAAATGAGGAAATGGTGTGGTAACTGGTGGTACACTATCTGTTGTTTTATACTATGGATGGGCAACAAGGCCCGCGGATCAACTTCCAATCGGAGGGTACTCAGTCGGGATCTCAACTTAACGTAGAATAGTAGAATACACAAAGTGCAATTTTATTAGTCGCTTTCACTCCGATATCATATCAAAACTGAAAACATTTCTTTCCACCCTATGGCAAAATGAGTAGAATTGCAAGAAATGAGCTATACAGTGCCTTCGGAAAGTATTCAGACCCCTTGACTTTTTCCACATTGTTACGTTACAGCCTAATTCTAAAATTGATTAAAAATAAAAAATCCTCATCAATCTACACACAAACCCACATAATGACAAAGCTAAAACAGGTTTCAGAAATGTTTGCTAATTTATAAAAATAAATCAATAGAAATATCACATTTACAAAAGTATTCAGACCCTTTACTCAGTACTTTGTTGAAAGACCTTTGGCAGTGATTACAGCCTCGAGTCTTCTTGGGTATGACGCTACAAGCTTGGCATACCTGTATTTGGGGAGTTTCTCCCATTCTTCTCTGCAAATCCTTTCAAGCTCTGTCAGGTTGGATGGGGAGTGTCGCTGCACAGCTATTTTCAGGTTTCTCCAGAGATGTTCGATCGGGTTCAAGTCCGGGCTCTTGCTGGGCCACTTCACCCCAGTCTGAGGTCCTGAGTGCTCTGGAGCAGATTTTCATCAAGGGTCTCTCTGTACTTTGTCCGTTCATCTTTCCCTCGATCCTGACTAGTCTCCCAGTCCCTGCCCCTGAAAAACATCCGCATAGCATGAAGCTGCTACCACCATCCTTCACCGTAGGGATGGTGCCAGGTTTCCTCCAGACGTGACGCTTGGCATTCAGGCCAAAGAGTTCCGTCTTGGTTTCATCAGACCAGGAAATCTTGTTTCTCCTGGTCTGAGAATCCTTTAGGGGCCTTTTGGCAAACTCCTAGCRGGCTGTCGTGCCTTTTACAGAGGAGTGGCTTCCGTCTGCCCACTCTACTATAAAGACCTGATTAGTGGAGTGCTGCAGAGATGGTTGTTCTTCTGGAAGGTTCTCCCATCTCCACAGAGGAGCCCTTGAGCTCTGTCAGTGACCAGGTTCTTGGTCACCTCTCTGACCAAGGCCCTTCTCCCCCGATTGCTCAGTTTGGCCGGGCAGCCACCTTCAGAGTCTTTGTGGTTCCAAACTTCTTCCATTTATGAATGATGGAGGCCACTGTGTTCTTGGGGTCCTTCAATGCTGCAGAAATGTTTTGGTACCCTTCCCCAGATCTGTGCCTCGACACAATCCTGTCTTGGAGCTCTGTGGACAATTCCTTCGACTTCATGGCTTGGTTTTTTTCTCTGACATGCACTGTCAACAGTGGGACCTTATATAGGTATGTGCCTTTTCAAATCGTGTCCAATCATTTGAATTTACCACAGGTGGACTTGTTTCAAGGATGATCAATGGAAACAGGATGCACCTGAGCTCATTTCTGAGTCTCATAGCAAAGGGTCTGAATACTTATGTAAATAAGATATTTCTGTTTTTGTTTTTATACATTTGCAGAAATTCTAAAACGTTTCGCTTTGTCATTATGAGGTATGAGGAATTTTTTTAAATTTCATACATTTTACAATAAGGATGTAACTTCACAAAATGTGGCAATGCACTGTAAAACTGCAAATGTTTTTCTCCGCGCCATGGCAAAAGGAGTCGAATTGCAGGAAATTAGATATAAAATAKAAATATCTTCTCTCCGCCCCATGGAAAAATGTGTAGAATTCCAACAAACTTGCTTTAAAACTACAAAATGTTATCCATGCCCCATGGCAAAATGTGGAGAATTGCAGKATTTTTTWATTTTTTWAAAATAATTATCTGCTGTCAAGAGGTGGGCCACTAAACTGTTTTCTTCCGCGAGGTGGTTAGGCACCCCAACAAAATGTAGATTAGAGCCCCCAAAAGGCTGGAGCCGGCTCTGACTGCATGTGTGGGTATGGATGTCGGTACGCAGACTCACGAGTCACTGCAGCCCCTCATGATGAGTTCAGATTTTTGTGCCCCCCCCCATCAAAGTTACCCATCCCGGTTTTATACTGTAGTCCTGTGTGGTTTCCATATGAATGACTAGTGGTGTATCTGTTGTTCTGTAGTCCTTATACTCTGTCTCCTGTCTGGTTTTCAGATGAGCTGGACAACTGTGCTGAGTGCGAGGGCCAGTGTGAGGAGCAGCAGATGTCAGGGACAGTCAGGAGGTCCCCCTCTGCTCCCCACTCCCCCTCTACAGACACCTCCACTCAGGACATCCAGTCCAAGTACCACTGTGACCTGATCGCCAAGAACGGCAGTGACGTGTACCGCTATCCCAGCCCCCTCCATGCCGTGGCCGTACAGAACCCCATCTTCTTACAGTCTCTGGCCGAACACCTCAAAGAGGACGGAGGGCTGTCAAAGAGCGGCGGCTGCATCGAGGGCTCCAGTGACTGTCAGAAACTGGAGCAGCAGCCTATTCTGGTGCCCCAGAGCACTTCATGGTCTGCCTCCCACTCGCCCGCTAATAAACGACTGGACAATTATATCTTCAGCCTGCTTCAGAGGAGGGCTCAGCCCATTAGGACCAACAAGCCACGGACGAGCATCAGCACAGACCCCTCCAAGAGCATCCTAAGGCAGGGTAGTCTGTGTGTGAGGCAGGCCAGTGTTGGCCAGCAGCAGCCACAGGGACTGTGGACTGCTCCTGTTACTGACCTCAAACCAGCCTGGCAGACGTGTTTACATGCAGGAGGTGCCAGTAACAATGATCCAGGAACAGGCTCCCAACAGAGACAGTGGTCAGTGGAGAGCAAAGGGGAACTCCTCTTAGAAAATGGGATGGTGTCCCAGTCTTTGGGCCAACCTCAGAACGGATATGCCACAATCAACAGCAGTGACATTCACACCAACAGCCTGGTGAC
The DNA here is from genome assembly GCF_002910315.2 of Salvelinus sp. IW2-2015. NCBI lineage: Eukaryota > Metazoa > Chordata > Actinopteri > Salmoniformes > Salmonidae > Salvelinus > Salvelinus sp. IW2-2015. The sequence continues at coordinate 21,785,753 of NC_036843.1, forward strand.
CAACACCAACAGTCTGGTGAAAAAGAAGGCGTCAACCAATAAAGGACTTCCATCGTCGACCGGTCCTCTGTCTAAAGATTACCAAGACCTGGGCGCCCCCAATGCCAACTCCTCCCCCAAAGAGAGAAAGCAATCTTATTTCCTTAATGCTCAAGAGGAAAACATTACTAAACTCTCCCAGACACTGCCAAGAGACCTCACCAAAACAGGCACTCCCAAGAAAAGCCCTAAGAGCATTGCGGTCTCAGTCCATACAGCCCGGCACACTAAAGAAAAGAGGCCAATKCTGGAGCTGGTGAGTCTGGGGTCTTCCTCCCAGAGCCAGGATGAGAGTCAGGGTCACATGGTCARTGCCCAGTACATCCCCGCCCAGAGGCAGGTGGTCAAGCTCCGCAAGGGGGGCAAAAACGTTAAGATTGTCAAGGTGAAAAGCGCCTCCCTGAAACCACATAGGGGGACGCACGCACATGCTGAGCCTGTATCATCAGAGATGGCGGGGACGAGGGAGAACGGTCACCGATCTGGAGGATCTAGGAAGTCTCGTCAGCCTGAGGAGGTACATCATGTGCACAAAGTCTCCTCCAAGAGGGGGGCATCCTCCAGGGCCAAGCGCACCATCCCAGCATCTATCCCTGAGGGCCGGGTCCTAGAGAAACACACGGCCACCGTGTCTACAACAAGGTCCACTGTGACCAGGCATCACGGCCACCGTGGTAGGGAGGTGGTGGTGGCCAAGCCCAAGTACAAGCGGACAAGCGGACAGGACTACAACCGTGGAAGGCTGAGAGCCATCACTGAGGTGCCTTTAGATGAGGCCCTCAGGAGAGCCCACCGCAGGCAGAAGAGGGAGCTCCTCGGCCAGGTCTCCACAACCACCACCATGTACCTGCCCTCCAACGCGCAGTTCACCAGCCCTTACGCCTACGTGGCCGGCAGCGACTCTGAGTACTCCGCAGAGTGCGCCTCACTCTTCCATTCCACCATCATGGACACCAGTGAGGACGAGCGGAGCAACTACACCACCAACTGCTTCGGGGACAGCGAGTCCAGCCTGAGTGAGGCGGACTTTGTTGCGGAGAGCACTACCAGCAGTGACTCTGAGGAGAGTGGAGGGATGAACTGGCCCCAGTTTGCAGGGCAGGGCGCTGGGCCTCAGGAAGTAACCACTGCCCAGGCTAAGGCCTTCGTCAAGATCAAGGCCTCTCACAACCTGAAGAAGAAGATCCTCCGCTTCCGTTCTGCGGGCTCGCTGAAACTGATGACGACTGTATGAGGGAGGGACTTCAGGGTGTCGGGCAGGAAGCAGCGACTAAGCCAATCAAATTGGCCGCTCTCTCTCTCTGCCCAACAAGTGCCTAGGCTGATTTTCTTATTTACAGAAAGTCTCTGCTAAAGTTAGTCTCAGAGACGTTTAAGGAAACATTTTAATTGGGTTTGTACAAAATGTCTGGCAGACTCCCTCTCCTCGCACTTTCTGACAAACATTGGACAGGGTGAAAAGCATCTGAGTAGCCCCATTATTTTGTTGTATGTAGCCATTTTTTGTATTTATTATGGACTTTACCCTTGCTGTAGTACATGGCAAAAAAATCTGTAAATGCTTTTAATGGTTATGGTTTACTTTTTGATTAAAGATATTTAAACTTAATATATTTGATTGGTACTTATTGGATACATATTTGATTGATGGTTGAAGCAGAGTATTACTTAAAAGTGGCTGTAAGGAATATTCATGCATATAAAGACAGTCTCTTCTGAAAACTGCTGATGATACCATGGTAACACTTTGATGTATGTACACATAAGATCTGCTTGAGCAACTGCTTTACCTTCATCTGTTGTTGATACCAAGTAGCTAGCTGTACATTGCCAATTGATGTATATAATGTTTGTGTGTTAATACTGGTGCTTAACCTTTTTTATGCATTATTAAATGTCTGCTTTAAAATCAATATTTGGTTGTCACCCCTTCTTCTGAACTGTGCATTGAGGTAGCATAGTTGTTTGTTGACAAAAGTTTGTATTTTTTTYCTCCAGTTCAACCTCCACTGTGACATTATCATATTCAATGTGATCTTTCACTCGATTTTGTCTCAATAAATCAATGTAACTTAGACATATTAGAACCTTATTTACCTCATTCTACAGCATATGAATATAATTGCATTTCTATGTTCTACAGTACTAAAGCGTATTCCAGAACATCACCACCTTCATATACTGAACAAAAATATGAACGGAACATCAAATTGTATTTGTCACATGCGCTGAATACAACAGGTGTAGATCTTACAGTGAAATTCTTACTTACAAGCCCTCAAACAACAATGCAGGTTTAAGAAAATACAACAAAAAAAATTGAGATAACAAATAATTAAAGAGCAGCAGTAAATAACAATAGCGGGGCTATATACAGGGGGTACCGGTACAGAGTCAATGTCAATGTGTGGGGGCACAGGTGTTGAGGTAATTCATTTAATATGTACATGTAGGTAGAGTTATTGAAGTGACTATAAATAGATAATCACAGAGTAGTAGCAGCAGCAGCGTTCTAGAGGGAGGGGAGGGAGGGCAATGCAAATAGYCTGGGTAGCCATTTGATTAGCTGTTCAGGAGTCTTATGGCTTGGGGGTAGAAGCTATTTAGGAGCCTCTTGGACCTAGACTTGTACCGCTTGCCGTGCCGTAGCAGAGAGAACAGTCTGTGACTAGGGTGGCTGGAGTCTTTGACAATCTTTAGGGCCTTCCTCTGACACCGCCTTGTATAGAGGTCCTGGATGGCAGGAAGCTTGGCCCCGGTGATGTACTGGGCCTTACGCACTACCCTCTGTAGTGGCTTGCGGTCGGAGGCCGAGCAATTGCCATACCAGGCAGTGATGCAACCCGTAAATATTCTCACGATGGTGCAGCTATAAAACCTTTTGAGGATCTGAGGACCCATGTCAAATCTTTTCAGTCTCCTAAGGTGGAACAGTCTTCACGACTGTCTTGGTGTGCTTGGACCTTGTTAGTTTGTTGGTGATGCGGACGCCAAGGAACTTGAAGCTCTCAACCTGCTCCACTACAGCCCCATCGATGAGAATGGGGGCGTGCTCGGGCCTCCTTTTCCTGTAGTCCACAATCACCTCCATCCTTTGTCTTGATCACGTTGAAAGAGAGGTTGTTGTCCTTGCACCACACGGTCAGGTCTCTGACCCCCTCCCTATAGGCTGCCTCATCGTGGTCGGTGATCAGGACTACCGCTGTTGTGTCATCAGCAAACTTAATGATGATGATGGAGTCGTGCCTGGCCGTGCAGTCATGAGTGAACAGGGTGTACAGGAGGGGGCTGAGCACGCACCCCTAAGGGGCCCCCRTGTTGAGGAGCAGCATTGCAGATGTGTTGTTACCTACCCTTACCACCTGGGGGCAGCCCGTCAGGAAGTCCAGGATCCAGTTGCAGAGGGAGGTGTTTAGTCCCAGGGTCCTTAGCTTAGTGATGAGCTTTGTGGGCACTATGGTGTTGAACGCTGAGCTGTAGTCAATGAACAGCATTCTCACATAGGTGTTCCTTTTTGTCCAGGGGGAAAATGGCAGTGTGGAGTGCAATAGAGATTGCATCATCTGTGGATCTGTTGGTACGGTATGCAAATTGGAGTGGGTCTAGGGTTTCTGGGATATTGGTGTTGATGTGAGCCATGACCAGCCTTTCAAAGCATTCCATGGCTACAGACGTGAGTGCACGGGTCGATAGTCATTTAGGCAGTGTTCTTTGGCACAGGGACTATGGTGGTCTGCTTGAAGCATGTTGGTATTACAGACTCAGGCAGGGACAGGTTGAAAATGTCAGTGAAGACACTTGACAGTTGATCAGCGCATGCTCAGAGTACACGTCCTGGTAATCCGTCTGGCCCTGCGGCCTTGTGAATGTTGACCTGCTTGAAGGTCTTACTCACATCGGCTGTGGAGAGCGTGGTCACACAGTCGTCCGGAACAGCTGATGCTCTCACGCATGTGTCAGTGTTTCTTGCCTCGAAGCGAGCATAGAAGTTATTTAGCTCGTCTGATCGGCTCGTGTCACTGGGCAGCTCTCGGCTGTGCTTCCCTTTGTAGTCTGTAATAGTTTGCAAGCCCTGCCACATCCGACGAGCAGCGGAGCCAGTGTAGTACGATTCGATCTTAGTACTGCTCTGCCTGTTTGATGGTTCGTCGGAGGGCATAGCGGGATTTCTTATAAGCTTCCGGGTTAGAGTCCCGCTCCTTGAAAGCGGCAGCTCTAACCTTTAGCTCAGTGTGAATSTTGCTTGTTTGCTTATAGATGTATACAGCTCATTGAGTGCGGTTTTAGTGCCAGCATCGGTCTGTGGTGGTTTGTAGACCTTTACGAAAAATACAGATGAAAACTCTCTAGGTAGATAGTGTGGTCTACAGCTTATCATGAGATACTCTACCTCAGGCGAGCAAAACCTTGAGACTTCCTTAGATATCGTGCACCAGCTGTTGTTCACATATATGCATAGGCTCCCTCCCCTTGTCTTACCAGAGGCTGCTTTTCTGTCCTGCCGATGGAGTGTATAACCCGTCAGCTGTATGTTCTTAATATCATCGTTCAGCCACGACTTGGTGAAACATATATATATTTTTTACCGTTAATATATCTGGTAAGTTGACTGAGAACATGTTCTCATTTACAGCAACGACCTGGGGAATAGTTACAGGGGAGAGGAGGGGGATGAATGAGCCAATTGAAAGCTGGGGATGATTAGATGGCCATGAAGGCCAGATTGGGAATTTAGCCAGGACACCGGGGTTAACACCTCTACTCTTACGATAAGTGCCATGGGATCTTTAATGACCTCAGAGAGTCAGGACACCCGTTTAACGTCCCATCCGAAAGATGGCACCCTACACAGGGCAATGTCCCCAATCACTGCCCTGGGGCATCGGGATATATTTTTTACACTAGAGGAAAGAGTGCCTCCTGCTGGCCCTCCAACACCACTTCCAGCAGMAACATAAGATATTACAGTTTTTAATGTCCCGTTGGTAGGATATACGTGCTTTCAGCTCGTCCTATTTATTTTCCAGTGATAGAACTTTAGCTAGCAGGRTGGAAGGCAAGGGCAGATTAGCCACTTGTCGCCTGATCCTCACAAGGCACCCTGATCTTTTCCCACTAAATCTCGGTTTCCTTCCCCAGCAAATCACGGGGATCTGGGCCTGATCGGGTGTCTGTAGTAGTATTTCCCTCCCATCCGACTCATTGAAGAAGAACTCTTCGTTCAGTTTGAGGTGAGCAATCGCAGTTCTGATGTCCAGAAGCTCTTTTCGGTCATAAGAGAAGGTAGCAGCAACATTATGTGCAAAACAAGTTACAAACAATGTGAAAAAACTAACAAAATAGCATGGTTGGTTAAGAGCCGATAAGACCGYAGCCCTCCCCTCCGGCGCCATCGTAATTGAGGCATGCAAAAACATGCAACAATTTCAACGATTTTCTTGAGTTATAGTCATATAAGGAAATCAGGGCTGCGCACAATTGGCMCAGCGATATCCGGGTTTGGCTAGTGTAGGCCGTCATTGTAAAGAAGAATTTGTTCTTAACTGGCTTGCCCAGTTAAATAAAGGTTAGATAAAAAATAAAAAGTCAATTGAAATAAATAAACGAGGCCCTAATCTATGACTCGGCAGAGGCCCACCAATTGGGGAGCCAGGCCCAGCCAATCAGAATATGTTTTTCCCCACAAAAGGGCTTTATTACAGACAGATATATTCCTCATTTTCATCAGCTGTCTGGGTGGCTGGTCTCAGACGATCCCGCAGGTGTCCTTGCCTGGCTGCAAGAGGTGGGAGAAAAGACATAAAAAAGAAGTCAATTTTCAGACGCTGTCTGGGAATGAATTAGCTACAGAAAATTGTATAGGATATTTATAGGAAGTGCGAGGATATGTACAAATGTACAAAAGCAGTACTGATAGTACATCATGCATTCGCGTTTGACCTACAGATTAATGTCGGCACCATGTCCTCAGGGCAAATATCATCCAGTTTACATGTTGAATTGTTCATATCTATATAACAACATGGAGTTAGGCAATGATACATGCAATATGTAGTTTTCCAGTGACCCTCTGCCTCTTTCTCGCTACCCTGCAGAAATGAAAGTCAAGGTAGCATGTGGGCGTGCGTCGGGCATGCGTGTGAACGTGTGTTCAGAATAGATAACAGGATCATTTCTGACCCATTGTTTTGGGTCAGACATTGCTGCTTTGGGTTAGCTTTCATCYCAGTCACCTTAATATGCTTGGTTTAAACTTCCACATCTCTTATGAGATCCCGGCCCAACCAACAACACATGACCGTTACATTGGGAAATATGGTTTTGTTTCTGGCTGTAAATTATTCCAATGCTCATGCTTGATGGAGGCAAACTAATTTATGAAACCATGGCTGAGACCCAAATGGTGCACTGTTATTCCCTATGTCGCTACTTTTGACCAGTCAAGTGATTATCAGTACACTTTATAGGGTATAGGTTACAATTTAGGACGCAGACTCTGTTTTCATTTGAATAAGAGGTCCAAGTTGACCCTTGTTTATAATGGCAAATGAAGGGCAGCTCAAATTAAGAAGGACTGCATCCCAAATGGTACCCTGCTCTTTATGTTGTGCACTACTTTGGCACTGGTCAAATGTAGTACGCTGCATAGGAAATAGRGTGCCATTTTGGACAAAGGATTTGTCCACAATAACTATGCATTGTGTCATAAAAGGTTTCTGTAAGGTTACATTATGTCATAAGCTATGCAGCAAAATATRTGTATAATAATGTCTTTACATTATACAGTACATTGCATGTGTATAAGAACTAGTTAATTAGTTTAATTGTTCTATTGTCAGAGTCCAAACGCCTGAAGACAGCCAAGAGATGTTGAGAACAATGTGTGTCCTAAGTCTAACTAGAGTCTAAAACTAACATCTTGTACTAATCTCAAGTATRGTTTTCTACAACTATTTGTCTCGTCATTTCTTCGTGCTATTTCTAGGCTGTAAAATAAGTCATTTACGAGCATTCATGCAGAGTAAAAAAAWWAAWAAWKKTTTATTGTCACATACACCGGATAAGTACAGTGAAATGTGTTGTTTTACAGGGTTAGCCATAGAAGTACAGCGCCCCATGAACAAATGAGGGTTAAGTGCCTTGCTCAAGGAAAAGTGAGTATAGAGTTGTGCAATTAGTATCAACCACATATCATTACATTCCCTGTAACTGGTTCATAAAGAGTTCAATCCCAGCCACAAAAATGTCCTTCCAAAGAAGCTTTCATTTTTGTGGCTCAGATAGCAATAACACTGACCCACGTACAGTAGCTTTATGTTGCAATAAAAACAAATACCATGCGACTAGATCAGAAACGCATGTAACTAATCGTAAATTTGTACTGCTTTAATGAGTCCAGCTGTAGGACCATGACACACAGCTAGATGTAGGGATATGTCTAGCTGTATTTATATTTTTTGTAATGTATTTGTAGATGATCATATTATCGTCATCAAAACCTTGTTGTTGCAGTAATTTAGGAGAGTTTCTATCACCTTTCCTTTTCTGGAAGTGTTATGAATTCTTCAACGTGAGCATATCAAGAATGCCAATGATCTGAACCAAGATACTCTCCTAGTCAGGTGACCTATCAGGTGACCATCACTTCACTCTATACAGATGGCCGACAAGCGCCCTCAAAACATTTCATGGCTTGGCTACCATCGTAAGACTTAATCAAGGTGCTGTTCTTGGTGTAAGTGAATGTTATTGATAGGATGTTCACTGTATTCTCATAGTTGAAGTTWCTGGCTTTCTATCATTACCAATTACCACTGATTTATCGTAACCTTTTTTCAGACTAGCTCAGTACTTCAAGTAGCTAGTGTGGAGGTGGGGCATGTTCACTTCAGTAGCCGTAGCTCAAGGTCAACAGTCTCCTCAGAGAAAAGGGAGATTGAGGGCCTGAGAGATAGTTCAAGACTGTGGGCTATGTGTGGCATCCGGCCTGTGTTGATTTAGCCATGGTCTATGGTGGCCCTCCAGCCCTCCAGGGCCTAATGACTCTCAGAGATGAAACAGAATGCTGCATTCCAATGACATCCTATTCCCTACATAGTGCACTACTTTTGACCAGAGCCGTATAGGAATAGGGGGTAATTTGGGAAGCAGGCAGAATGCTGGCCTTTTAGACAGGAGCCTGTCTCCCAGGTCACTGYAGGGCCACGTTGGATAACTTAATACCTAGACAACTGGTAGGAACACACACGCACACTGAGGCTGCACGGATTTAGAGCAAAAGGGTCCCAAAGGGGGTTTGATGTGGACCTGGGGTAGGAGGGAGAGAGATGATTATCGGATGGCCTGTGGCTCTGAGGCATGTTGTGTATGCTGACTGCTGGGGACCAGCTGGTGTACAGGGTAGGACATCTCTGTCTATAGTATATCTCTGTCCTTTAATGAGAGGCTATTGTTGGGGATTGATTCAGAAATTATAACTATAGCAGGCGGAAAATCATTACATCTTCTGTCTGCTGTATGGGTGCCCTGCAACTGAAAATATCTTGCTCCCAAGCCAAGGACTTAGACTTCCCAGTCAAGTCAGTATTTTAAAGCTTTCTATACTGCCTGTCATTAAGAGCAGCCTTCACTGACTCCCCCAGGAGGTCGGCCCCCCAGATAGCATATGAACACATTGGTGCCATGATTAAAACGTTTTCTTACAATAAATTAGCTTTAAAACGACAAAATATATAGAATAGTAGGAAATTAGCTCTAAAACAGCAACATTTTCTTTCAGCCTCATGACAAAATGTGTTAAATAGCATGAGATTAGCTATAAAACTGAAGAGGATTTACGGACACGTCTGGTGCCCAAATTGATGACATTTGTCCAAATTGATGATGTTTGTAGCACAGCGAGAGCAGTGGTGTGTATTCATGGATGCCAAGGAAATCCAGACTATAAAAAAATGAATCTTTCGTCTCTCTGGGTCTCATCATTTTCCTTCAATTCGCAAGAGGCTGAATGTATCTCGCCGGAGAAAACATCTGAGTGAATGAAACGGCACCCTTCTGTCTCTGTATGTGTAGGCCATCTATCTGATGCTGTCTGGTCAAAATAGTATGATATTGTTGCCACCTGTAGCATTGAATGCAAGGGAAGCCAGAAAGCACTTGATAAAAAAAAGTATACAATAATAGCCAATCTGCGTTGATCTAAACTTGGTGATCTCATCTGTGAATGGTCCTGGCGCACCAAAAAAAGTGTCAAGGGTAGCCAGTTTGGATTTGACTTCACAACAATCACATCAAAAGCCAAAAGTAATTGACAGAATAAAAGGTGAATTGCTGCATCTCATGGTGTTATTGTCCTCCGGTGGCTAGTTAGCTAGCAAAAATGTGTGCTTTCCTAAATTAGCCATTTGTGGAGATAGGGATTTGTACTTGTGGTTTTACTTAATTGTCTGTACAGTCCAATGATTATAGCGGCAATTCTGATCCAACCATTAATTCATAACATTGTGCCTCTGACCTGAGAGGATGGACATTTAATATGTAGCTAGATGTAGAAGGCTAATTATAACTAGCTGGGTAATCGTTGCCCATGAAAGGATGTTAGGCTAGGGAGCAAGCATTTTAGCCAGGTACTGTAGCCTAGAACAACAAAAAGCTGGACAGTCACATTATATTTAGTTTATGTTGATTGGACTAAATTGCTTTTGGAATCTTTTAGTTGTCACTGTATTAGACTAAACATACACTCGGTGATTTGATGATGTTGCAGTTGAAATGGTGTTGGAATTGTGGAGGCAGCTCATTTTCTTTGCGACTTGCGGTTCTAAATGAATAGTTCTTTAGTAGTCCGAAAATGTTGGAACCATTAACTTGATTGACCATGCGGTAGCTCATGTGACTGTTTGTTACATGCTATATGCTTCTTGTACTCCACCGGACAGATGTTGCTCTCCAGTTTTGTGATGAAACAAAGGTATGGTTGAATTTATTTATTCGACCTTTGGCCTATATATCACAGTGGCAAGGCATATGAACTAACAGGTTATAGAGGAAACAACGCAATTATCACAGTACATAGGTTGTAATTATGGCTAATATGTGATTTTACCCACGCACCGCTGCTGTTCACTGTAAAAGTAAATGGGGAGTGGAAAGCGCATGTCTTCATTATAGTCAATCACGGTTTTATTATCTCCTTGGTAGGAAAAGACACAGCTATAGTCTATTTCTAACTCTCAATGTTAAGATGCTCAGTGACAATAAACTGGAACCTTCTTCTGTCCCCCATGTCTGTCAACGAATGTAGTGGATAGCATTGCTGCTGCTGCCTTCCCGAGAAGGACCAAGAAATCACAATCGCTTTTATCTAGTCACCATCACATTATCCCCTGGCCACTGGCTTGTCAACATCAACCCTTCCAAAGGTTGTTTTTCTAGTCTTGAAGTGTATTCAATATTCTCATTGGAAATGCAGTGCTTCTGAAAAAACCTCCCGGGTGGCGCAGTGGTCTAGGGCACTGCATCGCAGCGCTAGCTGCGCCACCAGAGTCTCTGGGTTCGCGCCCAGGCTCTGTCGCAGCCGGCCGCGACCGGGAGGTCCGTGGGGCGACGCACAATTGGCCTAGCGTCGTCCGGGTTAGGGAGGGTTTGGCCGGTAGGGATATCCTTGTCTCATCGCGCTCCAGCGACTCCTGTGGCGGGCCGGGCGCAGTGCG